>NC_056747.1:635507315-635589815 GCF_019279795.1 Protopterus annectens
GACTGAGCACATTTTAAGACTTTTTAAAAGCATCCTCAGAAAACTACTACAAAACATCAGGCTGCAATTATGAGGATTTCAGCTTGGAATGGAATAACCCCGCTGTACTATAACATCAATAAGTTATAAATCACTGGCAGGCAGTACAAACATCTGATTTTGTGCCATTTGCATTAACAGGCAAAATCAGGCTGTTTCAGCCAAAATGCAGCTATAAGAGTTGGAATTTTCTGTCTTTTTGCTATTAGTAACATGTTCTGATTTAATGAAACTACAGTGAATGCATGAAAGAGGTTTTGACTACAACTTACAGAGAAGCATCTGTAGCCAAAGTTTTTTGGTGACAATGCTCATGTAAGAAATAGGCAACAGGTGAATCTAGCAAAATGTAACCAGACTGATCAATGGCATTGTCACATGTGAGTGATATGGGTTCAATATAATCCACCTTTATATGGGATAACAGGGGATAATGACTACTTGAATAATACACCGAAAGACAAGGTCCATCCTCTAACTATCACCGCTAACCTGCAGAGCCGTTTAAGTCTCTTCCTGTTTGTTCCCCCACTATGGTGGTGCTTGCAATAACTTAAAGATCTCATGGGATAACTCCTTTCTTTTCTTCTTGTTTTTATTGTGCTTGGTGCTTGGTGATCATCAGCCCTCTCCAAACCAATCGGTCCATTCACTCCCCATCACCAAAGTGAGGATCAGTTGACAGACATTATATAGGCTGCCACCAGGGGTGGTTCAGCTATTTTTGTTATGCCCTACTATTCCACTGTGCAGGCTTGGATAGCAAGGGCTGACTGAGCAGGGCATCACACGTTTCTGCAAGAGGCATTACCAGCATGCAGCCCTGCCCTCCATCAATAATCAATAGTCTCCACTAGAGAACTCACACTTCCCTGTGTGTGTCTTGAGCAGCATCACCCCCCCCCCCCCGAAGAGGTGAACAGGTTGTATACCTTCACTCCTCTCCTTCACTGCATAGCTCAATCTGAACACTTGGGTCATTGTTGGCTCCCTCCATCTGCACCTCAGAGACGGGCATCTGGGTTCACTACTGAAGGAATAGACTAAGGCTAGCTGAATTGCCAACACTTCCTTCGGAGTTCGGACTGATGTGCATATTTGAAAATAATGTGCTCAACAAGCTATGTCTGGAACAGCATGACATTATAAACTGTGTAAGACATGAAAGAGTTCCTCTGGACTGGGTTGAATTTGCTGAATCCATGATATGACCTCTTCCATCCACAAAAGGAATTAATAGGAGAGACTCTTATCAATGTGAATTCTGGAGTACTACTGCCTTTTCCTAAAAAAAAAAAAAAGTAAACCATTCTTCAATACTTCAATAGTTGAAAGAAGAAACATCCTGGATGACATAGCTAGTTGGAGGATGGCCCCGAGGAAGAACTGGAATGCATTTTGTTTCATGAAAAAAGTATGCAACACTAAATTTGGGATGAGACAAAAACTTTTTTTAAACTAGCAGGAATGTAAAAGAGACTTGACTGTGCTGGCAAACAAGTCCAATCTTCTGAAAAGAAAACCTGATCGAGCTGACACAAGAAGTTTCTAAAAAGAATTTCTACGTATGAGGCATTCATCTTGGGGGGGGGGGGGGCTAAAGATGCACATCTCAGGTTCCAAAATCATCAAGCAGTAAAGATAAACATTGGTGAACTCTTTGTGAGCAGAAGAAAGGACAAATGGTAATAAGGTGAAGTGGACATTCTAATTCTGTGCTTTGAATCTTAAGATTTTGATTTCTTTACAATATACATATAAGATGTACTGAAGGAAGTATTCAAAGGAACTAAAGTAATGGCAACAAATTAACTTGGAAGTGGAAAGACGATAAATGGGATGAAGCTAGGTAAGACTTTGAACCGCATGTTATAGACTACCTTCCCTCTTGGAGACTGATAAAGTGTGCGCAAAAGGGAAAATGACTAGGGGAGTGCTACAGAAGAGAGTTAAGAGTTTTAAGTTGAATTTAGAACAGAAGATTCTGTTAAAAAGGGATAATTAGTACAGTGAAAACATACTGCAAAATAACTATAACATTCAATCAGTGGATTTTAGAAGACATTGTGAAAACAGAATAGAAAGGCAATACACAAACAAACAATGAGAAGAAATATGCTAGACTCCGAGGTATGGAAGAAAGTCCAGAAGATTTAGGATTTTTACATCAAACTGCTTGCATACGTATTTTCATACCTCAGGTATACTTCAGAGGATTTTTTCCCCAGGTACATAGCAAATACTTGAGATGTGATGGGGAAGAAATAGCTAAGACATGCTTTTTGGGAATACAAAAAGTTGGCAGATATTAAACATTCCCTACAAAGCACTTTAACAGAAATGTTGGGTGAACAAATGGTAGTAAGTAGAAAATTTATTTTTAACACATTTATTAAATTATCACTTAAGACAGGCATGCACATTAACAGAGAAGGAAAACAGAGCATATTAACATGTTTTCATTTGCACACATTATACATTACATTTCTTTCTTTACAACTACTGTACTTAAGTCCAACATTACATAAGTAGCCCAGTTGCTGCTTTCCCTTAAACCCCAGTCCAACTCTGCACATTATTCTGCAATAACTGTTCCTGCCAAATTCCATTTATTACTATGCAGTTTGGTCCTTCCATTTCCTAAACAACCTTTTATAATATTCAATATTTCAGATACAGTTAGCTTAGATTTTGATTTCCATTTTCTAGTAATTACTTTTTTGGCAGACAAAATTAAACTTAATAAGGCAAATCAAATGCTATGTACCAGTTCAAAAGAATCATCCTCTTAGTTACAGCAATTTATTCCCCCAATATTTCTGATAATGTACTCTGTAAAGAATTTTTTTTTAAATCTGCCAACTTATTACTTTCCTAAAAACATGTTCACAGTTACCTCTTTCTTCCCCATCACACCTCCAACATGTGCTATCTACCAGATGAAAATTTTTTTGAAGTCTACTTGGGGTATAAAAATACTATAGCAAACAATTCCAAGCAAAAATCCTCAACCTTCTGAACTGTGTTGTATACTTAGGAGCCACATATATGTCCTCCCATTCTCCCCTTGTAAACTGATTTTCTGGTTTCTCTTCCCAATCTCTTCTAACCTCTTCTGAGTGATTCTTACAGCTACTATGCCATAGCTTATATGCCCTACAAATTACCCCATTTTTAATAGCAGTTTCTGTTCTAGATTCAACTAGAAACTCTACTACAGCAAGTCTTTCACTTAGGGTTCCCCATATCCCTTTTTCTTTACCTACACTCTGATATCAATTCCTGATAGTAATGGCAGTCTTTAACCTGTAGCCAAATGTCTTCTTAGCCTCATTTTACTCTATTACCTTTCCCTCTCTAGTTATTTGCTCCTAACACACAGGTTCTTTGCCAGTTTTCTCCAGTAAATTCCATCCCTTTCTTGTCTGTTTTCTATACACCTACTTCTAATCATCCCTGTTGGTAAAAATCTCCTTTTTCCATTCCAGTGCTGGCTTAGTTTTTAAAATACATTCTGCAACTTTATGAATATAATACTCTGTACGGTAGTGTAGTTATTATTCTCATTAAAGATCTGCAATGAAAATCCCACCCTCTATTTCTTGAATTCTCCTCCTGCTTATCATCAACTCCTTCCACTGTGAATTATAACCTTCTGCTTCTGTTATGCATATGAGCTTTAGTTATGTTGCTCTAAAACATCCCTTCAAATTGGGAAATTCAAAACTACCTTGTTCTACTGGGAGGATCAATTTATCCCACTCAACTCTTGCCCTCTTTCACTGCAAGATAAATTCCTCCAACTCTTTATTAGTTACTGTCTGGGACTTCTCCCCATGTTGATAAAAATATGCCTTATCTCTCTATAAAACAAATGGGAGTAAAAATAGTTTCATTTCTTGTATCTTATTATCCATATCAATAAACAAGAGCTTCCAGTTTCTCAGTTTTTATCTTTTGTTTAATCTCTAAACCATATATCCTTAGCTGCCATAACAGAAACCTTTTTAATCTGTATTCCTAAATATTTCACATTACTATGTCCCCATAAATATGAGTACTGCAGTGGCTGCATAATTTATGGCGATAGTCTTTGTTTTATCTTCATTAATTTTATTTCCTAAAAAGACCTGAAGCTGTCTCAAGACATTCCACAATACAGAGATAGTGGCTGCATAATTTATGGCGATAGTCTTTGTTTTATCTTCATTCATTTTATTTCCTAAAAAGACCCAAAGCTGTCTCAAGACATTCCACAATACAGAGATGTCACTTTTTGGATTAATCAAATACAAAATATCATCTGCAAATTAAGCCACATTTTCTTGAGTACCTTATCAATTATATCCTTTAATTTCTGGGTCCCTTATTTTATTAGCCAATGGCTCTTACTATAAAGCAAATAAAATGGAAAGACAATATTCCTGCCTTGTTCCTCTGTTCAAACAGCAATTTATCGGAGACAAACTGTCCCACTTTAATTTTTGCCTCAGATCCTTTACATCCTCTTAATTAACCTTATTATTGTATGAGAGAATGAAAATGCAGCCATAGCCCTACTGACAAAATCGCAACTTACTCTGTAGCACACTTTCTCTGCACCATGACCCACTAACATCAGTATTTTCTTACATTCCTTTTCCCTCTGGATCATTACTTTTCTGTTACTGTTGTTAAATGTTTGCATTCCTTCCACAAAGCCATATTTATCCATATCCATCAATTTTGACAACAGCTTTGCCATTCTTTTAGCTAGTATATACAGAAACACTTTATAAGCATAGTTTAACATTGAACTGGGCCTATATGAGCCTCTTTGGGTAATACAGCCATCCCAGTTTTCTTCAAAGAAGCTGGCACTTTCCCTCCTTCTAAAATACGTATTAAACAAACTCTTCCAGATCTCTATCACTGTCTTCCCTCCTCACTTCCAAAGGAATACCATTTGTTCCTGGATACTTCCCTATTCACAGATTATACATAATTTTTATTTCATCTTCTCCTATTTGCTGAGCCTCATCTTCCTCTAATCTTGGCATAATCAAGTCTTCCATAAATATATCCATTTGTGCTCTTTCTTGGTTTCCACAGTCCACTGCTTAATACAATTTTTCAAAAAACTTCCAAAATATTTCTAACACCTCTATGGGATCTCTAGTTATTTGTTTGGTAACAAACCTTTCTACTTTCTGTTGCCTAAGTTGCTATGCTAAATATTTTTATACTCTGGTGTTAATGAAAACTTGTTGCTTAAAAGCAAATAAACTTATGCATATTATTCAAATAACCCATATTCTTATCTTCAATTTTATTGATGCATGATCTGAAATAATTATTGGATGTGTTTTAAAGCTTTCAGTTACAGGCACATGTTCCTGTGAAATACAATTTCTATCCAGTCAGCCCAGTTATTGTATCTAAGGGAACATATAAATTCTGCCAGAGTTCCTGCTACTGAATTCATGTCATCCACATGAAATATTTTCATAAACTGTTTACGAAATCTGCCTTCTTTTGTTCCTCCTCTTCTATTACTAATAAAACCCCTCTAGCAATCAGTACTTGTACTCCATTTTCCTTTCTGCCTGATATTCAGATGAATATTCACCCTGAAATCCTTTCTTTGTCAAATTTACATGATCACTTCTTTCCAAAAGTGTCTCCTATAGCATTGCTATTTGTAGTCTGCATTTCTTAATGTAATTCAACACTGTTTTACTTTTGTCTATATGTGTACGGCATTTTGCATTCCAGGATACAATGGACAGAGTAGCCACTATGATAAAATCTATTGTTCCCACTTATCATACATGACAGTTTTTTTATTCTTATTCCCAGTTTTTGTCTTAAACACATGTACTAACATTTGGCAGGCTCGTCATTTATATGGTTATTTCTTCTCATCTCCATTTGAACCTATGTCACATTTTTCTCAAGATTTTGCTTTAATGAAACCTCTCAATCAAAAAAATAAATAAATACATTTTCTGAACACCCACATCCCCAATTAACTTAGAACAAACACACAACACTATGTACATTTTCAACCAATGAAGTTCAACCTTCCAAACAGGAAAACTTATCAATCTAAAATTGTGTAACTTATGCTAAAGTGCATGCTACACCCTGTATTCCCATTTGTACTGATTGTTGTCTGTTCTTTTCTTATCTCTATTCCACTCCCAGATGTGAAAAAACAGCTTGTATGCTTTTCATAAAACATTAACATTTAGCCCTAAAAAAGTGCACTGTTACTTTTAAATAAAACTAAATTATGCACTGTTTTATAAATGCATTAAAGTATTAAGGTTGCTGGGGAGATTACCATCTCTTATTAACTTCCCATAATTTCAAACTTTATTTTTCATTGAACTGCTTATTGTGCCTTTAAATTTTGCATTTGCCACAAAAAGAATGCTCAGAACTCTCAATATTAGTGATTTGGACCTGCAGATAACTTGTCACCATATAAAACTAGTCAGGGATGCGAAAACAAAACAGCTAACGACTTGCAGATGCATGAAGGGATCTTTGTAAGTTCCACTCAGAACAGAGTGCACCAAATTCCCTTGGTTAATGGTCTTCAACTACATACTTCTAGTCTGTGACTAAGAACATTTGCTAATGGGAAGTAAAAGCTAATATCTTTGTGGGATGCAAAACGCTTAGAATTTTTCATGACTTTCATCATTTTGTCTTATTATTCAAGCCTATCTGCTTACAAAAAATGTTTACAGTTTAATCCAAGGTCATTATTATAGATATCCACTCTTGTAAAAACAATAGAAACCATCATTTAAGTTCTACATTTAATATAATTAGTACAGATTTACAACCCACCTCAGCAGCCAAGATCACAGCATTATATTAACTTAAACTTGCTTCTGTTCAGCATTTCTTCTCATATATTGTAAAACCTATATTTCCTACAGCTAAAACATGCAGTTGTTTACATTAAAATCTTTAATATGGAGAACAATCACTGAAAAGACTCCCCTCACTTTTAAAATACCCCCTACTGCACATTATACAAAACTCATTTACATTATAACATGCAGTTTATACCATGAAATGTTTTATGCAAACACTAATAAGAAGACTAATTGTTTTACTTGCAGTTACTTACCTTTTCACCTTTACTGTCTTTCTAAACATTAAATGGTTGGATGGCACACTGCTGCAGAGGTAGCATTGCCTCCTCACAGCAAGAAGTTCTTCAGTTCGATTCTCGGCTGGAGTGCCTTCTATGCAGAGTCAGCATGTCCTCCCAGCATTCATGTGGGTTTTATCTGGGTACTCCTGTTTCTTCCCACGTTACAAAACATGTATCTGGAGCATTTCTTCCCAGGCCTCCGCTGAAAATTGGCTTTGTTCCAAGTCGGACTTTCCTGGTAAACAAATGATAGATAATTAAATAAATACATAAAGACATACTATAGGGTATAGGCTTTATAGTCCAACCACAAATTTAACAAAGGCAATAAAAGTCCAGTCTTTTCTCAGCTATTTTTTTTTTTTTTTTTTTTTTTTACAAGCCATATTTCACAAACATAACTGATGTGTTATAATCTCACATTTAATCACTAACATCAGTGTTGCTGTCCATATTCCATATTACCTCCATCTCCTCAAAATTAGACTCTGGTTCAAGTCCACCTGATTTTTTTAGTGAACTCCTGTGCTTTTCTCTCTCTCAAGCATTTTCCTTTGGAACATTGGAAAGGGTTTCACTAGCAAAGTCTCTCTCTATGACCTTTATTGTTAGAAGAATGAGAAGCAGTGTTCCCTTCCACTTGCTGTTTGTTTTGTTGAATAAACTTTTTGTATTTCCTCTTTAGCCTGTTATGCATCAAAAATGTTTTGATCCTCCAGGAAAAGTACACCGAAGACAGCTGGGTATGTCAGCTTGAATCTCACACCTGCCTCTCAACATTCCCTCTTTGCTAGAATAAATGTGCTTCTCTTCTGCTTGGTTTATAGTGAAAAATCATTTTTCACAATCAGCTATCCCTAATCTGATCAACTCTTTCTCTTAGTATGATTACATCTTTACTAATATAGGTGTTGGCTGCCTTCACATGGTAAGTTTTGGAACATGCACTTGATGTGTCCTTTAAATTAACAAATCCTGCTGTGGAATACCAGTCCAGCTGCTTATTTGTACTTTCATAAAATGAATACCTTCAGTTCCTTTCAGTTTCTCTGGTACAGCAGAAAATATCAGGTTATCTCTGCACGCTCTGTCTTCTAACTCTACTATTTTTGAAACAGATCTTACTTAGAAGCCTCACACTCACAGAGACTTTTCTTCACTTTAACCTCTGATTTTTGCAGTTTTATCAGTTTGTCTGAATAGCTAGTTAAATCTTCTTCTATTTTCCACCCTTTTGTTGTTTCAGTTGATATATTCTTTCATTGTTTCATTTAATTTAATCATTGCTGAGTACATTTGATTTATGTTTCCTCTAAATTACTGGAAGCCAACTCTTGCACTAAAGCTGAAGCTGTGCGTTTTGCTGAACAGTTACAGGATACTTCCAAGCCAGTGTTTTCTCTTTGCCTCCTCTTATTGATTTTCTTTCAAGTTCTCCAAATTTCTTCTTTGCTGGCATCCAGACAGTGTAGTTACTAGCCAGTAGTTGAATTTTACCCAAATAACAGTTCCAATGCCACTTCTTTTTCTTATTTTCTGTCTTCATAATGGGAGAGCTGAAATTTACCTGCAGATCAGTGTGAAGCCATATTTGAAGTCCCCCTCGGGAAATTACTTTTTGAGCTGGGATATATAATCAGTATTGCCAACACATATTAAGTCCTTACTACTTTCTATGGTATTGGCTGCCAAAAACAAGCAAATACCAGAAAATGGAAATCAAAATCTCTGCCAACTAAATGAAGTTTTAAATACTGCACAGGAAATATAAGAGCTGGAGGTGGGATCTTTAGAAAAGGGAAGAATCAAATGTCATAGAAATAAACCAAATTTTGTAGAACAATACACAGGAGGAGGAGGAGGAGAAGGTTTAAATGAAGATGGGAATTGAACAATTTATCTAATGCAGGGTGAATGAAAATTGTTAAAAAGAAAACATATAAGCAAACTACACAATAATAGTGATAGAAACTGCTACTATGGTTTGCTGTATTTTCTGTTAAAGTAAATGATCTTGTTGCAGTTTAAAATATGATTTAATAAAGATGTTTAAAAAAATTAACATACAGATAAGCATCTTCGATATGCAAGGTTACCATCCAGATGCTGTGGGCATTAGTGGAAGTATAGACTTCAACTAAGATTTTTTTACACTAACTCCTCTGGTTAAAATAATGACTTGATCAGCATTCAATAGAGATTATAACACATTAAATCAACACCAGAACACTAATGTGCAGTCTGACATTCAAAAATGTGATAAGGGCCTAGGGACCTTACTTTGATCCACTGTTTCTTCGGCGTGAGGCACAGTCAAAAACTGATCCACTCTTCTTATACTTAGAAGCTACATTAAACAAAGTAATTCAGATAGATCCATCATATGTGAAAGACACGTGATTTTCTTGAAAAAAAAGATGATGATAATGGGTTTTGACTAGTTACAACTAATGTTGCTTCCCTAAATTCTTTAATACTATAAGCTGTCACCTGAATGATTAGACAGCTCTTAAGCCTAATCACCTCAGATTTCATTGTAGTTTACAGACAACACTATTTTTAATAAGAACATTTATAGAAAATTAAAAACTATGGTTACGGGGGAAGCACTTGACCCCACTTTTGTGAATTTGTTGATGGACAAGTGGAAATGTTAAAATGCTGTGTTTGTACAAATTGGACTCTTTAAACATGATCAATTTTATACACATTTTACAAAACACACTTTTTTTAATTTGGAAAGGAAACCGAATACAGTCAGATCAATCTTTATAAGAAAATCAAGTTACCACTTCATTTTTCACTTTTATAGTACTTTTAGGAAAATGTCAGTTAAGTTTGACTAAGGAAGTAGTTTATGCCTAGTACATTTAGGAACCTTCATTTTATTAATTATGTACATTACACCAGTACTGCAATACTGTACATTAGCTGGGACATTATTAAAATTCAAACAATAAACACTATCAAGCTTCACTACAAACAATGCATGGTGGCTTGCTAAAATTAAGGAATCAATAACAAATGCTTGTGGAAAGAGAATACAGTGAATGGTTTATCAAGAAATTGGTTCAAGCAAAAAAAGAAAGACCTAACAGATGCAGGTTTATTTTAAGCTTGTTCATGAACATTATTACTACTGATCAGCCCAAAAATAATAAAAACAGTACCACTAAATGAGATTACTGATTTCATACATGACTCTCTAGCTCCTCATAGTGTGGATTCTAAAGAGGGTAAAAATTTCACTGCTAACAAAAGCCCTGTCTCTTTACTCGGTATCTTACAGACTTCTGCGATGTGATCTTTGTCTGGCATACAATGCATCCCTGGACCCTGTTTTAATGAACCTTCTGCATATCTGCAAAACAAAAGGCATCAGAACTACTAGATTAAGACCTAAATTTTGCTTGTTACATAAACAGGGCATGTTGGAGAGAGAGATGTGTTTGTCAGAGAATTCCTATCCATACATTTTTGTAACCTCCTCTCCATCCATATGAAGCAGAGTTCCTTCTTATCCCTATGTAAGCGCAACTTTGACCAATGGATGGAAAATTGGAAATTCACCCCTGATCTGGCGACTATATCTCTGAAAGTCAAGAGACAGTCTGTAAATCATCCCCTATATAAATCAAATTTGTGGGTCTGCACATCCGGGCTTAAACGGTCCTAGTGGCTGTTAGCCTAGTATAAACCTACGGAATTGTTTTAGGGCACCCTGAGCTATTAAAGTGGGCCATGAACCTAATTTTAAAGGTAACAGAGTTTATAATTTTAGAACATGTTTAAAAAATGATCACTTAGTGGCACATGATAAGATTAGTGATAGACCTTGTGGCACCTATGTCTGTGGCTTCTGCAGACAATGTCATTACATTAATGTAGGACCAGAAGCAATATTAAATTAACATATTATGGTATTTTCACTGAAGTTACTTCACATGTTGACTGGAACAATAAGCATTGGTGTATACTGCTATATATACCTCTTGTGACATTGTCTTTGTGGATAAGACCACTACAAACCTGGTGTACAGGATTTATAAGCATGTTTATGTACATGCATAATATAGCAACAATCAAAGCAATGTTTTGTATTATGCATTCAATCACATGCAAGAATAATCCTCACTTTCTTTTCATGGATCTGGTGGCTTTGGGACAGAAACAGACCAATTTAGATAGCCTGCTTAAGAAAAAGGAGTCGGTCCTGCAGGTTATGCTGAATAGCAGAAGCTACCCAGGACTGAATAGGCTTTGTAATGTTAAAAGTGTTTTAAAGTTTTGACCATTATAATACTGCACTTATATTAGGAACGTTCTAGAAGTTTCACAGATTATTCAAGAATATATTAGGAACGTTCTATTAGTTTCACAGATTATCCATGAATATTAAATGTGATTAATTTTATTTCTACTTCAAAGTATTAACTGTTTCTCAGACTTTAAGAATATCCGGTCCTTCTGTACCTATTAAAGGTGGTGGATCTTTACTGAATTTGTTCTAATGAAGTCAACATTTCTTTTACTGGATCAAGCATCCAACCAAAATAAAAGGACTTTTCTGTTACTGTCTGCTATTGGTTCAAGTGTTTTGTTCTAAATTTGTTAATAAAGAAATCAGAAACTATTAAAAACAACACTGTAATGGCTCCAGGGCCATTAGTCTAGTTCACACCTATGAACAT
This sequence comes from Protopterus annectens, assembly GCF_019279795.1. NCBI lineage: Eukaryota > Metazoa > Chordata > Ceratodontiformes > Protopteridae > Protopterus > Protopterus annectens. Next base: position 635,519,199 of record NC_056747.1, read on the forward strand.
ATGAACAATGAAAATGAAATTAATAAAAACTAAACAGATAAACGTTACATTAAAGTCCATTTAATAAACAACACCAGTACCTGTATCATAAATCAGCACTCCAGATAAGAACACTAATAGGTAGTCAGAAGGAACAACATTACCAATGGCAGCTGTCCCAAAGCACTGACTACAGCCATGGTTGGTATTTTTTGATAACAGAAGGCATGTTCAAACTCCATGTATGAACAACAGTATAAACTTTTCTTACAGACGTCAGGAAAGACAGCACATTTCCTAACTTTCAGTCATTTTGATAATACACCAAAACATACGAAAAAAACACAAAACGCCACTCTAATCAAAGACTTCTGTACCATCACCATGGTTGCATACCTATGGATGAAACTGTAAACACCACAAATCAATTACAATTACATCCAAACTTTTGCAATTCTGATAGCTGTCAAGACTACGGTTAAGGAGCACCCCTTTTCAGCAAAAGACATTCTTGCACTCCCTATAAAAGTAACAGTGTAGCTGTCTGTAAGACACCAGTGTGCATTTAGAATTCCAAAATTACATATGAACCCACCCCCCCTTTTATAAACAAACTGTTTCTTCAGAGGAGGGGTCAAAAGACTGAGCTACTATCATTATACTTGAATGCAACATTAAAGTGTTCCAGAGGGTTCCATCACATGTGAAAGACTGACTGTACCTTCTTTTAAAACAGTCTTTATGGATGCACATGAGATTTATTTAAATATGGCAATGCTTCCCTGTACTCTACAATGCCACAACATGTTGACTTTCACATGATTTGACAGTTTTTAAGTCAGCTTTTCTGTCCTGACACTGTGACTTTTATGTGGTGTACTTTACTTGAACTGATACTTTAAATAATTTGTCTAAATCATATGAATGGGGGGAGCAATTGCCTTCACTTTTGTAAATTTGGTGACAGATGAGGAAATACTATATTTGCACGAACTGCACTCTTAAATGCAATTAGATACATTTTAGAAAAAAGGTGTCACCACTTCCTTTTTGACTTTTACAAGTACTTTTAGCAAAGTAGAGGTTTTATTTTTGGATATTATGATAATGTTTGATTTTAAAAGTAGAAAGTCCATGTCAAGTACTTTTAAGACACTGGCTTTAAGTTATAATTATGTACATTATACACGTAATCATCCAAAGCACATTAAATGGAACACACAGATATCAAATAATAAGAACTTCAAGGCCACTACAGAAAATTCACAGTTTGCCGTAAACACTGAGAAGTTGAAAGCATTTTTTGTTAAAAAAAAGATGCAGTGTGGGGATTATCAGGAAACTGGACAGATAAGCATAAAGACCTAGCAAATTTGTGTGTATTACAGCTCATTAATGAACACTTTTACTGCTGATCAGCCCCAAGTCATCAGTGACGTAACACAGTATCAAGTGATAATACTGATTTCTTATATGGTTTTCCAGTCCTTTACAGTACACATTCTAAGCAGACTAAAAGCGTTATTAAAGACAAATGAAAGGTGTTTTACTTGATACCTCAGAGTACACTAAAAAGTAGGCCAAGAACCTATTTTTACAGCGTTAATAAGTTGAATGAATGTGTGGAAAACTATTACTTAGTGGCAAAACATAGGCTCAGCAATAGAACGTGTCGTACCTATGGCTGTCTTTATATTAAACACTAGGCCAGACAAAATAAAAGCACATGATGGTATTTCTAACAGATCTGCTGATGGTTTTCCTTGCAACAGTAAAGCAGTAGTGATTGCTGCTATGTGCACCTCTTGCATCTTTGAAAGATCACTGCAAAACCGTCACACAGTATGTTTATGCATTAAGTACGAACAATCAAAATGTTTTGTAAAAGCATTTCATTAAATTCCACTTTTTGTCATTGGATAAGGTGTTTGATGGCTACAGAGGGAACAATATAGACAGACTATTTGTGAAAAACAATTTAGTTTGGCAGGTTAAGTTGAAAGTTGTAAGCTCCCCCAGTATGAATTAAAATAAAATAAAGATACACATTTTGAATATACAAGGCATGCTTTCAAGTATCTTAATTTATACTCATTAAAGAGCATTAAATGCAATTTGATTTATTTATACTTAAACATTTATTAAATCTCACATTTATTAGCTGTTTAACAGCATGTGATTTTTTTTGTACCTATGCAAGCTGTTGGATATTTGTTTAACTTGTTGTAATGAAGTCTGTGCTTCTTTTATTGATCAACAGCACTCAACCAAAACAAAAGGGCTTTTTTTTATTTTCTCATTTTTTGATACATTAATGAAGAATAAAATGTTGTTGTTGTATCTTTTGGTTTTTCCCGGTTAGGGGTCGCCACAGCAGAACTCCGGTCAGCTAATGATTGGCAGTAGATTTTTACGTACCGAGTTGCCAGCCCTGACGCACAACCTTCAACGAAGGTACGCCCATTCAATGTCTCCACATAGAAGACACTCTAGCTGAGAATCGAACGGGACAACGTCTTACTGTGAGGCGACAATGCTACCGCAGCACCACCACCGCAGTCAACATAAATAAACATTTAACAGATGTGCTATAACCTTGCTCAGTAGAGCAGGGGGGCTATTCCCCAACTGGAATCCAGGAGAATAGAGTTTGATTAGTGGACCCTGCAATGGAAGAGACAGGGAGGGGAAGTCTATGAACATGGTCCATTTGCCTCTCCCAAGGGAGGGTTCAGTTTGCACTCACTGGTGGAGACCAAAGAGTTCACCACTAATGCCTTAGGGGATACAGCAGGATGACTGAGAGGGAATGCTGCTTGTAAAAGTGTGGAGATGGCCACTACCATCTCCTCATTGTATGCCTTCTCCTTTGCCTTACTGGGAGCATGTATTAAGACTGGAAAAAAGAAGAAAAACCTCCAACCACCACAGATTCCTGTCTGAATAATGGCCCTGACTGGTTGATGCTCATCCTTGTGCTGGGGAATGAATGGCCAACTGGCAATGGAAGGGGCTAATGACTGACAGACAGTGACAGCAAGGAGTGTAAAAATATGTGCTAAAATATACTTATTTATGTTTTATTTATTTATTTATCCTTGTTGACAACGTTAATCCCCACTAGGCTAGTAGCTTTTTTCAGAGGAGACCCAAAGTGGTATTTATTTATTTAATTTTTATTTATTTTTATTTTACATCTGTTAACCGGGAAAGTCTGACTGGATACAGGTCCGTTTTCAGCGGAGGCCTGGGAAGAAAAGCTCCAAATGTACAAAAACAAGTGTAAATACAGTGAAATTATTACAGTGAGTTATCACAACACTGACTTGTTTAATGATATGTACACACAGGTACATGTTTTTCTCACGTACACACAGTAAAGGTTGGAGGCAAGTAGCTGAGAAAGAAATAGTTAAAGATTTCATCTGAAAAAGGAAAACACATATATTAAGGTGGTTATCATACATGGTGTAGTGTTAACTTTAAATCTTTCCGGTAGGTAGAATTTTAAACAGAGAGTCAGAGTTTTATTCTTGTAATGAGGTTCTCATTTATGAATTATGTTTGAGTGGGGGTTAGTCAGGGTTTGTACAGGGACAAAGCCACTGCATTTTTAGGTATTTCCTAAGGGATTTTTTGAATTGGGTTAAGGAGGGGTCCAGTGGTGAGTTCAGCAGGATGTAGGTTCCAGTTTTTACCAGCAGAGCTGGACAATAGTGATTCACCAGCTGAATTGTTGGTTTTATCACTTTGCACTAGCAACTTTTTGGAAGAGCGAAAGGATTTTAGGTTTCTGTAGGGGGTAATGATATTTTTCAGTATAAGCTGATCCTGTGGCAAATCTGGCAATGTTATTGTAGCACCTAGTAAATGTATTGAGGTTTGATTTGCTTAGGTTTACGAAGATGGGTGAGGCATAAAGAAGGGTTTATAGCAGATGTGTATGGGCAATAACAGTTCTAGCAGGTAGGGTTAAGAATGGTTTAATCCTATATAAAGAGCCTAACTTTTTTATTAACTGCTTTAATAGTTTTGACTACGTGAGCATCAAATTTGAGGTTGTTGTCGATGATCACTCCCAATAGTTTAGTACTTGGTTCTGGGTAAATTATGGTACCATTGTTAGATATTATGGTGAGAGGTGGTGAGGGGACTTTGCGAGGGGGGAGAAGAGTAATAGTTTGGTTTTATTTGGGTTTAATAGTAGTTGGCGACCAGTGAGCCAGTTCTCTACTTTGTTGAAAGTGATTTGGGACAAGGATTGTAAATCTGTGGGGGAGGTGGCAGAGCAGATTAGGGTTGAGTCATCTGCATACTGAATACAAGTTGCATCAGGGATGACATTATACAGGTCATAAATGAATATGGAGAATAGGAGGGGACCTAATATAGATCTCTGTGGGACTCCAAGGGTGACTGGTAAAAGGGATGATAGGTTATTCTTCCACAGTACAGCTTGTTGTCTGTCACTTAGGTAAGAATGAAACCAGGTAATTGCTAGGTATTCTATGGAGAGTGATTTTAATGTGTTTAAGAGTAGCTGGTGATTTACCATATCAGGGCTGAGGAGAGCTTGTTGTCATTATGGTTTTTGTTTGATTGTATGAGAGAGGGAGAGAAGGGCTGAGGTTGTACTACAGCAAGGTCTAAATCCGTGCTTGGAGGGGGCTAGAGAGTATTTTGATTCAGATAGGCAAGAAATTGCTTGTGGACACATTTTTACATTATTTTAGCCAAGGGAGACAGAATGACTATAGGCCTATAATTTAAAAGTTCAGTGGAATCTCCCACTTTATGAAGAGGAACAATGTGGGAGATTTTCCGGATGTGAGGGGATATAGGCTTCGTGGATAGTTCTACTGATTAAAATTGATATGGGGTATGGTATTTCATTAGCGGCTTTTTGGAGATATTCTGCAGGTAGTAGGTCTGCTGAAAGGGTGGTGGGTTTCAGTTTTTTTAAGTAGGGACTTAATGTTGGTACTGGATCAAGCTTAAAGGGGATCTTATTATCAGGTGTGGGGTTGGTGGCACTTGGGGTATATGGAGATAGTTTACTGGCTAGGGATTGCATGGTTTCTGTAAAGAAAGTGCTAAAGGTGTTAGCAACAATTTTAGGAGGTTGTTGGAGGGTAGTTAAGGGGGTAGGGGTAGTTGATTGGCATGGGTGGAGAAGTTTGTTTATGCCTGACAAGAATTTTTGTGGTTGACTTTGGTACTTTTGTTGCAGATTACAGTAGTAATTCTTTTTGTCTAGCATAACAGACTTCTTTGCATCATTTCTCAGCTGTTTAAATATAAGGTGGTCTTTTGGGGATTTAGTGATTCTCCAGGAGGTCCACGCTTTGTTTCTGCTAATAATTTTTGTCTTGTATCATTGGACAGCCATGGTGCTACTGTGTTATTGGTTCTGATAGTGCGTGGGGGAGCATGGTTATCCAGGACAGCAAGAAATGTAGAGTTAAAGTATGAGACCGCTTCACCTAGTGGAAGTAGCTGTAGGTTGGACCAGTCACATGTGTTAAGTTCATTCTGAAATTTAGTCTGAATAAAGTTCTTACAACTTCTAATGGTTTTAAAGGAAAATTGTTGAGGGATGTCATTTCTTTTTCTGATTATATAGGTCAGGAAGTGATCGCTAAAGTCCTCAGGTAGGGTGCCTGTTTTATATTTCTGGCGTAGGTTGTTTATTAATATCAGGTCTAGGATACTTTCCTTTTTGTTAGGCTTATTGATTCTGGTTGGGGAAGATATCATCTGGGAGAAGCCATGCAAATTTATATGGTTGGAGGGGAAGTCTGAAGAGCAAGTATTCCAGTCGATATTAACATCCCCGAGAATAACAGTTTCCTGGGGGCAGTCAGTGGACAGCCATTGGAGGATACCCTCCAAGGTATTTGTGTTGTCATCTGGGGGAATATAGATACATGCAATGTTTATAGATTTGCGTATGTTGAGTTGGACCTTTGTGATGAGTATTTCTGCATTGTTAGTAAACAAGGCATTTGGGGTACTAGTTCTGGATACTTCCCGAGTGGATTTATACAAGATGGCTACCCCCCTCCTTTCTTAGAGATGTGATCAAGTCTTAATATATTGTACCCTGGGGTATAATCTCATTATCAATGGTAGTAGGCTTGAGCCTGGTCTCGGTAAGGCATAGTATATCAGGGAAGTGGACATCCAGGAGGGCATGTAAGTAGTGAATTTTCTTGTTTATACTTCTAATGTTTAGGTGACACACTAGGAGTGAGTTGGAGGCATTATTTGAGTTTCGTAGGCTAGTATGGGTGTTATTTGCGGGGCTGATAGTAACAGGTGGGGTTGGGCCTGGGTTAGGGTGGATGTCACCATCCACTATGAGGTTAGGTACTAATCTAATAGCAAGTTTCTGGAGTTTTAATAAGAGTTTGTGGTAGTATTTAGTTTTAGGATTAATATATGAAGCACAAATGGGATGTTGAGTTTTTGTGTTAGAAGAGTTTGGTGAGAGGTGGGGTAGTGGTTGGTTAGAATTATGTGGCTGATTAGTAGTACTGGTTTTTGTTCTAGGGTAGTAGGTGCTAGGGAGGTGTTGGTATTCATAGGCTGTGAGGAGACAGAGAATTATAAGTGGGGGTATTAGGCAGCAAATAGGATTAGAGTTTGAAGACTTGTTAAAAGTATGTGAAGGCATTGCAGGGGTATTTGAGTAATGCTTGTTTAAAACAGAGTTGGGGTGTTTATAATTAGCATATAGTGAGAGACTGGAGAGAGTTTGAGTAATAGGGCTGAGTCCTGTGAATGCTTGGTTAATGCTGATTGATTCCAATGAGTGGGAGTGTTGTCAGATGAGGGGAGTGGCAAGGTGATAATAAGTGTAGGACAACTGGGGGTGGGTGGAAATTGAGGGCAGGGTAGGGGAGCGGAGTGAGCCCACAGGGTGAACGTAGCAGGTAGAGACGAAAGAAGAAGATGATCGAGGAGAACAATCAATCAGTTGAGTGCTGAAGTCTGAAGGTAAGTGTGGTGAGATATATAATAAGGTAAGAGGCTTAAAAAAAGATAGAAGTGGGATTACAGCAGGGTGATATGAGGACATATTTGTATGGTTATACTGGGACCACAGTGTGAGAGAGAACAATAGTAAAGAGATGACTAAGAACTGTGTTAGGAGGATTCGATGAAGAGTAGGTAAAGGGATTTAGATATCCTAAAGCTAATAGTATGGAGCCACCTAGTGGGCAGGTGGGGCACTTGGATGCACTAATAGTATGGAGCCACCTAGAGGGCAGTGGGCTACTTACATGCGAGCACAATACTGGGGATTCCTATGAAGCAAGGCAGAAAAGCTAAGTCAAAAAATGGTGCCGTTCTACATCAGGCTTTTTGATACCTCTGTAATTAAGCAGGAGTGGGAGGGGAGGTGTGCAGGTTCAAGGTGGGGGGGGGGGCAGACACAAAGTAATGCAAGATTGTGAGTCAGAAAAACTGAACTAAGCCAGTTGCTAAAAAGAAAACAGGAAATCCAAGCTAAGTTAATTTCAGGACAGTGTGGTGTAGTATTTTCCTAACAACTACAAATGTTATGCTACTAATCTGGTACAGAGTGGTGAAAAGGACCACCACTTCTGCAGGGAAAAACAAAAGAAGTATGGGTTGCAGGTACATAGGTAAACTTTATCCAATAGAAAGTAGTTTTAAGTAATTGACCTAGGAGTACTATAGGAAGAGAGAAATGGGGGGGGACCAGTAGTGTGCACGTGTACAGTGAAAGGGGAAACAGTCTTCAGTTTGGAGGACAGATTAAATACAACTCTAACATACACTAGTGTAGCTGAAAGCACTTTAGTGTTCCACCGACACAGGGTCTCACAGTACAGGACAATGAGACAGCCTTGGGTTGATTGGCGGTTGGCCAAGACACAGGATGTAACTTTTGCTGAGGGGACTGAAAGTAAAAAGGAAAAGGAAGTTAGTATTAGGTCTGAAGTTTTAAAACAACTAGTGTAGCTGAAAGCACTTTAGTGTTCCACCGACGCAGGGTCTCACAGTACAGGGCAATGAGACAGCCTTGGGTTGATTGGAGGTTGGCCAAGACACAGGATGTAACCTTTGCTGAGGGGACTGGAAGTAAAAAGGAAAAGAAAGTTAATATTAGGTCTGAAGTTTTAAAACACTCTGTTTACCAAGTAACTGAGATAGAGAATGCAGGGGAGGAGCAACATACCTTGTAAGAAACAGCACAATTCTATGAACAACACAAAATGCAAGGATAGCAGAGAAAAAAAAAAAACAAAAAGGTAACTGCAGTTGATACCAAGCTATTATAACATACACTACACTATTATGTATTGTTATACAGGTTATGAAGACAAAAATAGTAACTACTAAGCTGCTACACACTATTTAGCATTCTCCACTAAAAGTCAGGAACAACAGTCGTTGTTGTTGTTGTTGTGTCTTTTGGCTTTTCCCGGTTAGGGGTTGCTACAGTGGAACTCCGGTCCGCTAATCACTGGCAGTAGATTTTTACGTGCCGAGTTGCTGGCCCTGACGCACAACCTTCATCGAAGGTATGCCCATTCACGCATGTCTCCACACAGAAGACACTCTAGCTGAGAATTGGCAAACAGCCATATTTCTCTGCAACTGAATGTCACTTCAGCCATGTGTCCCCAGTCAAATGTACCACAGGGAAATGTCACGCTGCCTAGGCCACTGAATCCATTTCCTGGTCGGACATTTTGCCTGAACCATTCCTTGATGATATGGAGATGCAAATAGCAAGGAGTTTGGTACAAACAATTGTAGACAATGGATTACTCAGGGAAAATGAAATTCAGAAGAAAGATGGTAAACAAAAATATACCGACTTGTTTAAAAATACTACGACTGATATCACAGCTGTAGAAGCTGTTTCATATGCAACTGTCATGGCTAAAGGAACTATTGTCATGAAAAATTTAAAGAATGCCGAGAGACAAAAAACTGTAGTGAGGAAAGAATAGAAAAAGGGAAACATGATTGACAGACATTACATAAGGGGAAATGTCTTAAGCCCTCCTGAGTTATGAACCAAAAGACATTAGGGCTTTTATTCATTTTGGAACTGAGACTTTCTATGAGGTTACATTTAAGAACTCAATGTGCAGAAAAGTCTGTGGCTTTACATCTGACAATATATTTTTTTCTTTTCCATGGAATAGTTTTATTAAAATAACTATTTAAATGTTTTAAAGAAAATTACAGTTGCAATTTCTAACTGCTGATGTTGCTGAAAATAAAATACACTATTTTGAACAGCAGTGTAAATCTGTGTATGAAGATAAAAAAGCTTTGAAGTTCATACATTGTGGAATGAGGGTTGGGAAATTATGGTATGTCTGGACTGTAAAGAAGGAAAAGTACTGCATTTACCTAGTTTTGTTATTACAAGTAGAAAGAATGGAATATGTTGAGATACTAGGGGCAACCCAAAATATGTTTTTAGCGTGGATTAAGTGATTATTATAAGTAATGAGTGTCCTAAAAGAAGGTGCTATCAATGTGGGAATATAGGATATGGAATTAAGAAATGTTTAACAAAATGCAGGAGATGTGGGACATGGAGCATTTTTGGCTTGATTGTGATAAGAATACGAGAAAATGCAGTAGAAATGTCTAAAAAAGAGAATGATGAAGTTATATTAAGTAAAAAGGAAGGAAGACAGGGGGTCATGAAGATATGGGAACATTAATTATGAACAAGTTGAAAAATAGTGACATTATAAATGTTGCAATAGAGAATCAGTTTGACAATCCGAGTCAATGAAGAAGGGGAGGAGGAATATGGCAATGAGACAGAAAATGCTACTATAGGCAAAACTGTGAAAAAAAGCAAAATAAAAATGTTGCAGAAATAACTGCAAAAAGGGAAGGGCTGAATTAAGAATCTTATCATTAAACGTAACTTGAATAATAAACAAGATTTGTTGATTTAGTTTAACTTTTTTTGTAAACAGGCTTGTGATCTTATATGCTTATTAGATGTTAGATAGAGTGGGTAAAGGCTATATGGTGAAGAAAGATTTGTTAGACTTTTGAAGAAGACTTATGTTCAGGAGTACTAATTTTGGTTAAAAGACCTGAAATTAAGGTGCTAGATTTTTTTTGTTCTTAAACCTGGGAGATGTGTAGTATGTGATGAAAGTTATTGTGATAATATATTGAGAATGATTGCATTACATGCATATACTCGAACAAAAAAAGAGAAATATTTGAAGAAACTCACACGTTTATAATGATCAATAAAGATATAGCTGTAATTGGAGACTTCAATTGTAATTTGAAAAAAGCAATAGGTAATGTAAAGACAGACATTTTATGTTGCAGAATGATGAGAGATGAGATGCTAGATACAATTAAGAGAGGTAGAATTAGGGCAAATACTGATTATGCATTGTTTTCAGAGGGATTGAAGTAACTCAGTTCAAAAACTTTTGGAGGACATTTTTTCATATCATTCTGCTACTCAATGTAAATTATCTAACTGTGCAGAAGATACAAAGAGGAATGGTTTAAGACTGAGGTTTTTTTTTTGAGGAGCATTCATCAATGACAGATGTTTATAAAGATTTGGATAGGTGGTAGGAAGTATAAGAACAAATATATAACATTAATGTAAATATGTAGATTTTTAAAAGAATATGAGGAAGGGATAGGAAACAATAAGATGACTGCATGATTAAAGAAAAAATGGATAGGGGAAACTATAACAAAATAAGTTATTTGATTTTTAAACTAAGAGTTTATTACAAGGCAGAAGTTAAGACATTTTAGCATTTTGGGAAAAAATATTAAAAGGATTAAAGAAAAAATGATTAGTGTTAATAAGGGACTATACGGTGTACTTTGAAAGAAATTATGGAAGAAATGGAAAATTATGTTATAAATCTGCATGAAGAAAAAAGTATAGGAAAAAAACATTACAGGAAGTTGAGAAGGCAGGAAGAAGTAATATATAAGCAATTTTGTAAAATATAGAAACCCAAGAATATAGGGATGCACTGCAAGGTATTAAAAAATGAGTGTACCTGGTTCAGACAGTAATGGCTATGAATTTTACAAAGAAATGGATGTGGATAAAAGAATTATAACTTTAAAACTATTAAATGGGTTATTTGAGAGATGATTTAAAAATACATTATTATGATATTTATTTATTTATTAAAAAGGGAGGTAGGACTGAAATTAAAATTGGAGCCTACCGACTCATAATATAGATTACACAGAGGATTATGATCAGGACACTGATCATAACCTGCTTATTATGTATTCGAGATATGGATGCCAAGAAATGTAGCTTGAGAGGTGAACCTTGGCATCCATATAAAGAACACATAATTAAAGGTTACGATTGGAGACTTGATCATAATTCTTTCTAGTGCATGGGGCTTTATCTGCTCCATGTACTACTTTCAGGGAAAAAAATGGCAAGTGTTTTACTGCGTTTAAAGCAATTAGAGACTGCTGTCAGAAAGGCAGTGTAACATAATCTCTTAAGTTTACCCTCACCATGTCATGCCTCTCAAATATACAATTTTTGCAAAATGTCCAGACTTTTACCTCATATGTTTGGTCTGTTCTTCATAAAATATGTAGTTTTTAGTTAAACCACTGAGGATTGAAGTCACTAAACAATGATATACATTTCAGTTTCAGACTTTGTATTCTTCCAGAACTGCAGTTGAATATACATCCTGCTATTCTTCATACTTTCTACATTTATAACAGGAAGTCAGGTACATATTATCTGTGCAGACAGGAGGCAGACACAAATCTATGTTTATTCTGCCCCTGTCTTTGCTGGTCAGTACTGACAGATTTGAAGGCCTAGAGCAAGACCACATTAACAAGTTAAACAGGGGGTGCTTACCATTTAAGATCTGGTCTTGCACTATAGTAGTGCTTAACTGATGCATCTTTTGCAGAATATCAGAGTGTAATCACCACTCTCCATGTACTACAAAATATTTCTGAGAATTTTTCCAAAAAACGAAAAAGGAATTTGTTATTATAGTTTGCTGGGGACAGAATATATGGAACCGAAAGATGAAATATTAAGGATATGCTATTAATAGTTAAAGAGATGTGAATGATATTAAATAAGAAAGAAGAGAAACGGTGGTGCAGCGGGTAGCGCTGCCGCCTCACAGCAAGAGGTTCTCCGGTTCTATCCTCGGCTGGGGTGCCTTCTTGTGCGGAGTCTGCATGTCTTCCCTGTGGTCGCGTGGGTTTCCTCCGGGTGCTCCGGTTTCCTCCCACATCCCAAAGACATGCTGTAGGTGGATTGGACACTCTAAATTTGCCCTAGGCGTGAGTACATGCGTGTGTGTGCCTTCTGTGGAAGGTTGGGCGCCGGGCTGGCAACTCAACACCGTAAAACTCCACTGCCAATCATGAGCGGACAGGTGATCTGCTGTGGTGACCCCTATGAAGAGGAAAACTGGTTCTGTACAGAAAACTGTCAGGGAAACGCACCACAGCAGTTCCTGAAGGTATATTTTCCCCTCAATAATAGTTCTCAAAAAAAAAAAAAAAAAAATCAGGTCATACCTTATGTTTATGAACATCTGTTCCCAATATTTATGGCTTGAATAATATTTTAAGAACCCTTTCACAAAACTAAACTGTACTAAGTTTATAAAGTCATACAACAAAAAAGTTGTTTTACTCTAGTATGAATATGCTTTTTGATAAATAAACCTCTGCATGGGTTAAAAGTGGAACCTTTGAGTTTATTTCTGGCAGACTATTAATTTCTCACCAAATGCTCATCTCTGGTAACTTGCACAGGCAATGAAACACAAAACAAGATGTGTAGACAAAGCAAACACAACTTACAGGAGGAGAAGCAAATCGGCATGATGGAGAACTGCCACATGAGCTGCCAGAAGCAGAGCCAGGATGCGTTGGTGCTGGTACAGGCACAGGGCAAGCTGCAAACAGAAAGGTTAATATATTCTTAGTTTTCTTCATCATCATCATGATCATCATCATGATCATCATCATTGTCATCATCTAACTGTCAAGTACTGCAAATTAAGAAAATGGTTGGTATTAAGTATTATTACTGCTTACTTTCGTGATGATTAAACAAGAAAAATACTCAAAGACACCCCCAAGAATGTCATTATTATAGCTCTGTGTCACATTAAATGGATGTTGTGTCCAAGTTGTATTACCACCCCCCCCCCCCAAAAAAAAAAAACTGTCTGTGGGAGATGGGACTGCCATGCTACATGATTTTGTTTTATAGTTAGTAATAGCACCTCTTGTAGCATTAAGGGTACATAAGACAACAGAGAGCACTGTGGTGAGAACACATGCTATATTATTTCTTTCTCTAATTTAGAGAGGACAGTATTCTGACTTCTTACTTTTCGAACATTTCCAGCAACAATACTAGTTTACCTCCTGCAGTGACACCCTTTGATTTTTATCAGAGGCTATCTTACACTGCACTTTTAAGTGAATTGGTATTTTTGGCTTGAAATAGTAGTTTAACTGCTTTTGTTCAGACTCCAACTTCCCAATCACATATTCAACCTCATATGTGAAATCAGTTATATACAACTGATAACGCACACAAAAAACACTAACCTATTTAGCACTTTTGTTAATACTCCAACTTCCAAGTCACATATTTAACCTTATACATGAAATCATACACAACTGATAATACATGTAAAAAAACACTGACTGTGGTCACTATCTAGGTTTAAAACTTTTTACTGGCCCTGTAGAAACAAACAGTGACATGTCTTCTTAAGGTGGCAAAAGTCTATACCTGTCTAGTGGCACACTGCTTCTGTTACTATTTTATCAAAATTATTCTGTCTGGTAACCTCTGGAACATTTCCTGTCCAAGACTTATAAATGTAGTTTTTTATACTGACTTTTTGATAAATGAAAAGAAATGAACAAGTGAATGAATGAGTGAGTGTATGAATTGTAGTTATCCTTCCAAGTCTACTTGATTTTGCAGATGCTATGACAAATAACACAAGATATTAGAAACAACAAGAGATTCCACAAAAAAAATGTTAAGACAGACTGATGTGTATGAACCACTACAAGCAGAAATCAAAGGAACTACTTAAATTCTATTTTCTTTGTATGTGGCATTCTTAAGGCTGTATTAAAGTGAAAAAAATCACTTTGTTTTGAGAAAAAAATTGACATCAGGGTGGATCTTCTCAGCAAACAATATGATCCTTTCTCCTTCCAGATGATGATGTAGCCATCTGCCTTCCAGTTGTGCAGTAAACTCCAATAACCAAGCACACAGAATTAATTACCTGCCAATGTGTGGATGTGTTGTAAGGCATGCTCAACCCATTAGTACTGGATGGGTTACACAGCTCTCAGATTGCTCCCTCAACAAAGCAGGCTGCACAGCAACCTGTTTTCCCTAAATAATGAGATACAAATCAGTGCTGTGACTGGCTCCACACCTAGCCCAGCCCTCTGGGGATTCTATTACCACTATTTTTTGTTTCTCTTTTAGGGGAGATCTCAAGTCAAATAGTCACAGAAGACTTGGATTTCCAGACCTCCATGAGCAAGCCTTCTACTTCTTCTCTTACCAATACCCAAAGCACACTGTCCTCTTTGGTTAGAATGACGCAAGGTTCTACCTTCTTTGCTGACACCTGACAAATGATCTGACTGTATGTGATGTTATACTGTTAATTAATGACTTCCAGTGCAGCCTTGACAGAGGGGCTGGCAAGATCAGACTGACAGTATAAGGGTTCCAAGACTACCACAGCAGATCTGCCAGCCCTTAAACCTTACTTGTGATATAAATAGGACCTGCTGAAGAGACGGTTATATATCACAGAGACTATCCCTTCTCTGGAACAGGCTCCTCATCCATGTGAAGCAGAGTTCCTCCCTAATCCAATTCAACTGTAAATTGGACAGTTGGATGGAGAAGAAGAAATCCATCCCTGATTTGGCACATATGTCTTTAATGGACACAGGCAACCTGTAAATGGTCCGTCTCCTAGGCCCCTGTGTGTAAATGTTTAATCTCCCAAACCCCTGCTTACACTCATCGAGGGTATCAGAACTTGTCAGAGATTTGCGATGCATAGCTAGGATTAAAAAGGCCCTTGTCGTTAACTTGGTGCGCACCTATGAACCTATGAATAATAAGGTTAATTAAGTGGCTATATAAGAGATTGGAGGCAAAAACTATAGTGGTAGGATTCCTCTCTGTTAAGTTCTGTCTGAACAGTGGAACCAGGCAGGGATATCCTCTTTCCTTTTGTTATTTGTGTTATATTTAGAGCCATTGGCAAAGAAAATAAGGGATTCAGATATTCTGTGATATTGGTATGGTAATCTAGAAAAGTTGGCTTTAGCTGTAGATGATATAATTTTGTACCTGATAAAACCAGAAAAAGATGTCTCGGTGTTGTGGAACATTCTGAGACAGGTTCAAGTCTTTTGTGATATAAAATTAATGAGGACAAAACAAAGGCTATAGCTGCAAACTAGGTAGCCACACATGAATTGGTTCAGCAATACCTATACTTATATGGATATGATAAAATGAAGTACTTAGGAGTATGGGTGAAAAAGGATTTTGTTATGGCAGCTAAGGATATGAAAGAGACTAAGGACATGTGGGAAGAGACTAAAAAAGTTAATACAGAAACTGAGAAACTGGAAGGAAGCTCTTGTTTTTGGATGTGGATAGCAAGATAAAAGCAATAAAAATGTTTTTAGTCTCTTCGGTTTTATATACAGGTCAGACATAACAATGAAAATGTTTTTAGTCCCTTTAGTTTTATATACAGGTTGTTTTTATATACAGTCAGTGAGTTGGACGAAGTGGTGGAGCATGTACCCAAGGATGAAAAAGAGGTGACTGGAGCGGCCTTCAATGGGCATGTTGGCAAAGGGAATAGAGGGGATGAGGAGGTGATGGGTAGGTATGGTGTTAAGGAGAGGAATGTAGAAGGTCAGACTGTTGTGAATTTTGTGAAAAGGATAGATATGGCTATACTGAACATGTATTTTATGAAAAGGGAGGAGCAAAGGGTAACATACAGGTGTGGAGAATGATGCGCACAGGTGAATTATATCCTATGCAGGAGGGTCAGTCTGAAGGAGATTGGAAACTGTATAGTAGCGACAGGGAAAAGCGCAGTTAGGCAGCATAGGATGGTGGTCTGTAGGATGACTTTAGCAATCAAGAAGAAGAGGAGGAGTGAGGGCAGTGCCAAGGATCAAATGGTGAAAGTTGAAAAAGGATGATTGTGAAGTGGAGTTCAGGGAAGAGTTAAGACAGGCACTGGGTGGCAGTGAAGAGTTACCAGATAGCTGGGCAACTGCAGCAGAGGTGGTAAAGGCGACAGCTAGAAATGTGTTTGGTGTGACAGCTGGACAGAGGAAGGAGGACAAGGAGACCAGATGGTGGAACGAGGAAGTACAGAACAGTACACAGAGGAAGAGGTTGGCAAAGAGGAAGTGGGATTGTCAGCCAGTTCAAGAAAGTAGACAGGAGTACAAGGAAATGAGGCATATGGTAAAGACAGAAGTGGCAAAGGATAAGGTGTGTGGAGAGTTGCATGAAAGGTTGGACACTAAGGAGGGAGAAAAGGACCTGTACTGATTGGCTAGACAAAGTGTCCGAGCTGGGAAAGATGTGTAGCAGGTTAGGGTGATAAAGGATAATGAGGGAAACATACTCACAAACAAGGAGAGTGTGTTGAGCAGATGGAAAGAATACTTTGAGGGGTTGATGAATGAAGGCTGGATGACGTGGGGATAGTGAATCAGGAAGTGCAATGAATTAGGAAGGAGGAAGCAAGGACAGCTATGAAGATGATGAAGAATGGAAAGGCTGTTGGTCCAGATGACATACCTGTGGAAGCATGGAGGTGTTTAGGGGAGATGGCAGTGGAGTTTTTAACCAGATTAACAAAATCTTGGAAAGTGAGAGGATGCCTGAGGAGTGGAGAAGTGTATTGGTACTGATTTTTAAGAATACGGGGGATAAAATTGATTAGCCATAGCATGAAGTTATGGAACAAAGTAGTGGAAGCTAGGTTAAGAAGGGTGGTGATGATTAGTGAGCAGCGGTATTGTTTTATGCCACAGAAGATCGCTAGAGATGCAATGTTTGCTCTGACGGTGTTCTTGGAGAAGTATAGAGAAGGTCAGAAGGAGTTGCATTGTGTCTTTCTGGACTTAGAGAAAGCATATGACAGGGTGCCTAGGGAGGAGTTGTGGTACTGTATGGGGAAGTTGGGAGTGGCAGAGAAGTATGTAAGAGTGGTTCAAGATACGTATGAGGGTAGTGTGACAGTGGTGAGGTCTGTGTTAGGGCTGATGGATATGTTCAAGGTGGAGGTGGGATTACATCAAGGATCATCTCGAAGCCCTTTCTTATTTGCAATGGTGCTGGACAAGTTGACAGATGAGATCAGACAGGAGTCCCCATGGACTATCAATGTTTTCAGACGATATTGTGATCTGTAGTGAGAGTAGGGAACAGGTTGAGGAGACCCTGGACAGGTGGAGATATGCTCTAGGGAGGAGACGAATGAAAGTCAGCAGGACTACGGCAGAATATATGTGTGTGAATAAGAGGGAGGACAGAGGAATGGTGAGAATGCAGGGAGTAGAGTTGGTGAAGGCGGATGAGTTTACATACTTGGGATCAACAATTCAGAGTAACGGTGATGTGGAAGAGAGCTGAAGAAGAGAGTGCAGGCAGGGTACAGTGGGTAGAGAACAGTGTTAGGAATGATTTGTGACAGATGGATACCAGTAAGAGTAAAAGGGAAGGTCTATAAGACGGTTGTAAGACCAGCTATGTTACATGGGTTGGAGATGGTGGCACTGACAAAACGACTTTCATCAGAGCTGGAGGTGACAGAGTTAAAGATGTTAAGATTTGTACTGGGTGTGACGAGGATGGACAGGATTAGGAATGAGTACATTACAGGGTCAGCTCAGGTTGGACGGTTTGGAGACAAAGCCAGAGAGGCAAGACTGCATTGGTTTGGACATGTGCCGAGGAGTGATGCTGGGTATACTGGAAGAAGGATGCTAAGGATGGAGTTGCCAGGTAAGAGGAAAAGAGGAAGGTCTAAGATAAGGTTTAAGGATGTGGTGACAGAGGACATTCAGGTAGTTGGTGTGACACAGGAAGAAGCCAAGGACAGGGAGAAATGGAAATAGATGATCCGCTGTGGTGTCCCCTAACGGGAGCAGACGAAAGAAGAAGTAGACGAAGATGTTTTTATATAGAGGTCAGGCATATTTTTACCAACCAGAGGAGAAGTCGTGGATAGTAATTAATAAAGAGTTGAAGTATTCTATCAGGAATAGAGGAAGATTCAAGTGGGATAAGTTGATCCTTCTAGTAGAATGAGGTGGTTTAGGACTGCCTGATGATCTGAAGGGATAATTTAGAGCTATATAGCTAAGGCTCACTCACATAAATAACACAAGAAGAAAGCTACAATTCAAAGTGGAAAGGGATGATGATGAAGCAGGGGGAATTTCAAGAAATAAGTGGGATTTTGGAGGAAAGTCCTTAAGGAGAATAACAACAGCCATGCAGAATATTACATTTACAAAATAGCAAAAAGTATTCCAAGAACTATTCAACATGAAAATGGAAAAAAAAGACTGTGCCTTTAGGAATGACTACAATTGGGGGTACAGAGAATAGGCAAGAGAGAGCTGGTATTTAGTGCAGAAAACTCACAAAAGAACCAAGATATTGGGAGCAAATAACCAGAGAGAGTAAGGTAACTGAGTGGTAAGAAGCCAAGAAGAAATATGGACTGCAGGCTAGATGACTGTCCTCCCTATCAGAGACTGATATCAGAGTACAGGCAAAGAGAAAGGAATAGGGGAAACCTAAGTGAAAGACTTGCTCTGGTAGAGTTTTTTAATTGAATCAAGAACAGAAGCTGCAGTAAAAAAATGGATAATTAGTAGGGCATATAAAATGCTGCACAATAACTATAACTATAGGAATCAGTAAGAGGTATTTAAAAAGACTGGGAAATTAGACTGGATAAGCAATGGGAAGACATATGTATACCTACCAAATATTGACAAAGTCAAGAAGATTTAGGATCTTTGCTTGGAAGCATTTGCATATTTTTATACTCCAAGCAGATTCCATAATTTTTCCTCGGGTATATAGCAAATGTTGGAAGTGTGATGGGAATGAGGTAATTGGGAACACATGTTTAGCAGATTTTAAAAACTCCCTACAGAGTAGTCTGTCAGAAACATTGGGTGAGCAAATGGGTATAACTGAGGACATTTTTTTCAAGCTGGGATACAAGATCTGAACTGCCTACATAAAAGTAAGGCCTTGTTAAGCTTAATTCTGGTGGCTGCCAAAAAGCAATTACTAGAACATGGAAATCAAAGTCTAAACCAACTTTACTTGAAGTAGTGAATACTGTAGCAGAACTAAAAGAACTGGAAGTGGGATCTTTAGAGAAGGGTAGTAGTAAATTACACAAAAAATGGAAATTGTGAGAGCAATACACACAGAATAAGGTTCTGAACAAAGTGTGAGGTTTAAAGGAAGCCAGGAACTGATCAATTTGTGTGATGTTTGATGGACAATATTTGTATACAAATATATGTGATAAATAATGTTTGTAACTGTGAACATGTCAACATGGTTTTACTTTCTTAAAAAAAGACTTGCAGAATTTAAATCCTTTGGCTGAAGTAACTACTGCTAAAATAATGTTTTCCCATGCAACAATCTCAGACTTAGTAGTTATTTCTCATGTTTGTACACACACTCTTAATCCTGAGAGAATCATAATTCTTGTTTACAAAATTTCAATTGGAGGCCACTGGGACACAGGTGGAACCTGCAGAAAGCTATATTCTGGCATATTAATACATCACATTTAATAAGGATAAATAGTTCAAGCATTCTAAAAGTATCAAGTTTGGACATTTCAGAGGGGTTAAGTCCCTGAGTTGCAATCCAAGACATAAATCTCCTCCTTCACTGTAGATAAGATTTTCCTGCTTCACATTCTAGCTTTTGTTTAAGCTATTTAGGGCTCAAATGAAAAAAGATTCACTTTAAGAAATGAAAACTGTACTCTCCAGACTGAAATATTCACAGTTTTTAATAGTTTTCTTACTGTTACATTATAATAGACTTGGGTAGTGGTAAAAGGCATTGAGGAAGTGTGACCAGATTTACCAACAAAGACAGTTACGGTCATCTTGATCACCAAAGAGCTATTAAAACAAGAATAGCACTGTCTTGCTATAGAAATATTTCTGAATTAAATACAATGAACGGAAGGCATTCACCAAGTTTTAAGTCCATGGAAAATAAAATGCATCTATTTTTTACTGTGGCTGGTGAGAAAGTAGGTGCGTAATAGTGCTAGGTATATACAACTGACTTGTGTGCCTACACAGGGACATTCCAATTTATAAGACCAATGCTTGTCTTACTAGAGAAAATGGTACAAATGATGAAAACTCAGCAAAACAAAAGCAAGAGGAAAGTTGGGTACATCTAGTTACAGTAACCCTTCCCAAAGAAGCTCTGCAGTAGAAAAATGGCACATTCAAAGATGATCAATAATTTCAGAATGGAAGAAGAAAGACAAACTTATGGTCAGAAAACCTGCATTTTTTTTTATTTAACATGGCCTGTCATTATTAAAGTCCTCATAACAATACATCAATCAGTCCACTAATACCTAAAAACAAGTTCTACACTGTAAAATGTTTTGCTAAATTGTAGCCAATCAGACAATTCCAATTACAGTTAGAGAAAGGTCTGTGAACTAAAAAAAGTTATGTAAACAAAGTCAAATGTTACCCCCGAGCGTAGGATGTCACACCAGCCAGAACAATATAAAATAATCCAAACAGCAGCGGGTGCTGGTGTGGAGCGGCCAAAAACCAAAACTGAAACAGTATACACCAATGGTTTTGTGTAGTGAAAGGAAACCTTTCACTTAATTCACTCTTCAAACGACAAAACTTCCAAACAGAAATCACCACGCTAACTCTAGCAATGTGGAGCAGCAAATCCTTTAATCACAGTGAGCGCTTTCGCCATGCGGCTTCTTCAGACTGTATTACAATAATGAAGACTCAAACGGTTATCTTTATAACATATTCCATCCTCCCATTGGTTAAAAACGTCATTACACATATTCAATTAGCAAAACGCAAAAACAGTCGATCTCATGCAGAATGCATTCATGCAATGCAAGCCGCTTCGTTATATACAAATAGTATTCACAAAAACCAAAGTGCACATCACTCCATGTATAAAAATTAGTAAAAAGGAAAACAAGTGCAGTAAATACAGAAGATAAACATTCATAGAATGCATTTCATGGTCCTTCTCATGATAGAACCACAGGCACACATTGTTGTGGGATCACTCCATATAACAACATAAAGACATTTTGCTAATCTACGCTTAAAACGCTAATCATATGTATAAAAAGTAAGCCTACACTTACTACTATAAAATCTTGAAAAATACAACAAACGATGTTTCTTCTTCTACTTTCAGACAGCTACACTATCAAACAACAGGACCACGTTGCTCCTGAAAATGTCGTCATCGTTGACTTAAAGGGGACGACAATCAGGAGTCAGACAGTTAGTATTCAGGCTCTGTAGTGGATGATTCCACATCAGATAAGGGAAAAAATATATACAACTACGTTAAAATTAACTAACATTAAAATTAATTATTCCTGCTAAAAAATACATTCAGGATGCAGACAGTTGATATTCAAAATGTATAGTGAATGTAGACACCATACATTCAAATGCACTACTCCCGTTGAAAAACCAAAATAAGACGGACCACTCCAGGAACCGAGAGTAAAAATATTACAACGGAACCAAGTAGAGCTCACATACTATAAACACTCTAAATACAAATGTATACAGGGGTTGCAGGCATTAACATTGCCTAAACTTACTTCAGCCTCGCACTTAAAATGGACATGTCATAGACCAAAACGGTCATGTCAAACAATATCAGTCTCCGTAACACCACATCTGACAGTGCGGTAAGTCTCTAGAGGTGCTATACCCCAGGGTCTAAACGCTGAAAAAATAGAGCTCGACCACAGCTCTATTTATGTGTGTGTATGAATATGAAAATGTCACTCCGAGTATAAACTCAAATGGGGAAGCCATAAGGAACAGAAGAAATGTAGGGGAAAAAGGAAAAAAGGGGGGAATAATAATGAACAGGAGGGGTGACAGAGAGGCATTGTTGAATTTTGTTGAATGTATGAACAGTTCAACTGAATTCCTTAGGTTTACTTTAAACTACTCAGTAGACCACATCTCATATTTGGATGTGAGTATCAATAGACTCAATAATGGGCTACTTAACACAAATGTGCATAGGAAGTTATGTTTTAGGAACACTATTCTACACAGGGACAGTATGCATCCCAAGTATGAGTTCGATAATGTAATGAAAGGCCAGATAATGAGGGCCTCTAGGTTGAACCCTACCAATGAAGGCTATGCAGATGAACTTAAAGGTTTGAAGGCTAGATTTATAAAAAGGGGTTACAATGAAAGTACCTTTGAATGTACTGCTGTTAATGTTGAAAGCCTTAGAAACACCAGGGCAAAACCATACTACTCTGAGCCTTTACCTGCTTTAGTATTGAACAGTCCTCCAAACCCTAATAAGAGCAGAGCTTCCATGTTTTATACTAAAGATTCAGTGGATCTGAAACAAATTATGGGGAAACACTGGGATTTACTGTTGCTAGACCCTGATATAAAGGAGATAGTGGGGTCATGCCCAAGTATCACTTATAAAAATCAACCCAATTTAAAGAGGATATTGTGTAAACCCAGGAACAACTTAGGTACAGAGAGACTCAGCACACAGTTGACGAATACAACACCGTGTGGCAAATGTAATCAGTGTTTGTTTATTAATGAGACAGTGAGCTTTATCCATCCCACCACTCAGCGGTGTTATAGTTTTTATACTAAGACCTCATGTGAAAGCTCCAATATTGTCTACATGGCAACCTGTGAAGCGTGTCAAGCGTTCTATGTTGGTAAAACCAACAGGTCACTTAGAGAACGCATTAGGGAACACATCTACCACATTAGGACAGCTTCAGTGGTTAATGCCTTGGCTAAACATCATAAAGAGAGAGGGACCAGCCATTCCTTTACATTCTTTGTCATTCAGAAGATTATACCGAATAAGAGAGGAGGGGATATTGTTAACTTCACCCTTGAGAATGAGATGAAATGGATTATAAGATTGAGGGCTGAGTTATACCCAGGCCTGAATGACAAAGTACAGGTTAGGCCCTTCCTTCGGAAAAGGAGACTATATGTACCTAAACAGCAGGATTCATAGACCACCCCTTGTAGTATGACAACAACTGGTCTTCCACTATTGTACCTTAGGAACATGCACATACAGATCCTTCCACACACTCACACCTCCTATCTTGTCCTTCTCTCATCTCTTCCTCTGGTTTCATCCCTTCCTCTATCCATCCTGTTATCTCTACTTTCCCCCTGTCCCAACCCATCCTTTCTTTCTTTTTTTCTCTTCTTTCCTCTCTTCTCTTTTATTCTTACCCTTTCTCCTGTTCATTATTATTCCCCCCTTTTTTCCTTTTTCCCCTACATTTCTTCTGTTCCTTATGGCTTCCCCATTTGAGTTTATACTCGGAGTGACATTTTCATATTCATACACACACATAAATAGAGCTGTGGTCGAGCTCTATTTTTTCAGCGTTTAGACCCTGGGGTATAGCACCTCTAGAGACTTACCGCACTGTCAGATGTGGTGTTACGGAGACTGATATTGTTTGACATGACCGTTTTGGTCTATGACATGTCCATTTTAAGTGCGAGGCTGAAGTAAGTTTAGGCAATGTTAATGCCTGCAACCCCTGTATACATTTGTATTTAGAGTGTTTATAGTATGTGAGCTCTACTTGGTTCCGTTGTAATATTTTTACTCTCGGTTCCTGGAGTGGTCCGTCTTATTTTGGTTTTTCAACGGGAGTAGTGCATTTGAATGTATGGTGTCTACATTCACTATACATTTTGAATATCAACTGTCTGCATCCTGAATGTATTTTTAGCAGGAATAATTAATTTTAATGTTAGTTAATTTTAACGTAGTTGTATATATTTTTTCCCCTATCTGATGTGGAATCATCCACTACAGAGCCTGAACACTAACTGTTTGACTCCTGATTGTCCCCTTTAAGTCAACGATGACGACATTTTCAGGAGCAACGTGGTCCTGTTGTTTGATAGTGTAGCTGTCTGAAAGTAGAAGAAGAAACATCGTTTGTTGTATTTTTCAAGATTTTATAGTAGTAAGTGTAGGCTTACTTTTTATACATATGATTAGCGTTTTAAGCGTAGATTAGCAAAATGTCTTTATGTTGTTATATGGAGTGATCCCACAACAATGTGTGCCTGTGGTTCTATCATGAGAAGGACCATGAAATGCATTCTATGAATGTTTATCTTCTGTATTTACTGCACTTGTTTTCCTTTTTACTAATTTTTATATATGGAGTGATGTGCACTTTGGTTTTTGTGAATACTATTTGTATATAACGAAGCGGCTTGCATTGCATGAATGCATTCTGCATGAGATCGACTGTTTTTGCGTTTTGCTAATTGAATATGTGTAATGACGTTTTTAACCAATGGGAGGATGGAATATGTTATAAAGATAACCGTTTGAGTCTTCATTATTGTAATACAGTCTGAAGAAGCCGCATGGCGAAAGCGCTCACTGTGATTAAAGGATTTGCTGCTCCACATTGCTAGAGTTAGCGTGGTGATTTCTGTTTGGAAGTTTTGTCGTTTGAAGAGTGAATTAAGTGAAAGGTTTCCTTTCACTACACAAAACCGTTGGTGTATACTGTTTCAGTTTTGGTTTTTGGCCGCTCCACACCAGCACCCGCTGCTGTTTAAAAAAAGTTATGTGTTTTAACTCAAACCCAGTTTAACAGCAACATTCTGTGGTAGAAAATAAAATACAGACACACTATCAGCATCTTCAGTAAAGTATATTTGAAGCCCTTGCATGTATTTCCTACAAGGATGCAACTAGAACTAGGGTTGAATTTACAATAACTATACAAAGGACAAAACATCATAAAGCTATCAAGAATAGTGAATGCACTCTACAATATACATGAACCATACACTGAAAACAGAAATGGTCCCCTGCGAATTCTAAATTTTACAAACTATCACACATAGATCAATTTCTATCAAAATTATCATCTTAACTTCCAGGAAAATAAATGTGTACTTTAAACATGATTCTGAAACAAAATGTCTGAATGGTATTTCTCGTAGATGTGTATTTGGCAATGAAACCATCCTACCTTATCAAGATTGTGCAATCTTGGAGTTAGACTACATCAGTAGAATTTCATGAGGGGTAGATGCCCATCCAAAAAAAAAACACTTCTGAGAAAAGACACACTTAGGTTTTTAATTTTCAATGTTATTATTAGAATTTATTGTTTTCCTTTCTGTGAGACATGGTAGAATCTACAAAAAATTCTACCAATGTGCCATTCAGACTGACATTCCAAAAATTGTCAAAAAGCGAACTGTGGGTTATTTTAATATACAGAAGAAATCTATGAAATATTTTACTTACATTTTTTGACTACTGAAGACTGATCAAGGAAAGAATGGTTGAAAAAGGTTTCTGAAAAACAGAAAAAAAGATAACTTTATCATGAAAGTACACTGGTGTTCTTATTACAGAGTAATCCAATTTAGAACAGTCCCAACATTATCTTAGCTCTTCAGCTTCTCAATGCAATAAATCTAACAAATGTCTACAAGCAAGTGCTGCAATAAGGTTGAAGGGGAAGTCCACATCTCAGTGGTCCCACAGATAAGAATACTGTGGTAATAACTCTACATTGAAGATGGAGATGCAGCACAATCCTACCTCATGTGCCTTTTTACCTCATCAACATCAAAACAAGAGATGACCTTTGGGGTTCCCTAGGCAGCTTTGTATGAACCCCCCATACAATCAGAATAAAATGCTGTTCTATATAAACTACAACTGTATAAGATAATCATCTGAACAGTAGGTGCTCTAAGAACAGTGCCTCTGTTTCAGTGTCCATAATCTGATGGGATTAAATGCTATCGGTCCTCAGACAAAACTAAATCAACTGTAAAATAATGCCTAAGGGCAGTCCTGAGCCATGGACATCAGATGGGAGTCAAGCAATAAAACAGACAGCAACTATAATTTGTATTTTTTTAAAGTGAAGATCACGCCTGTTTTACTTAAACAATACTATAACACCAGCTAAAAAGTGAAGGGATAAGAGTGTGACTACTAAAACTACATATTTAATAGCAGCATTGAAAAAAAATGATATCGACATAAGCAAATATTTAAATGTACCCTTTGGAAAATTTTGCAAAAAGAAACAAAGTATACAAAGCCAGCCATAAAGTCTGTGGCAAAGTGCAGCTTTGAAAGCATACTCACTAAAAAGGAAGATGCACAGACAATAAGAACACTGCTGCAGAAATTCATTATATGAATGAGTATTTTTTTATATCAATATGTATTGGCTGTAGGCAAAATATCTGTCATATGGCTCAATCATTTTCAGTAGATGGAAGTTACTAGGGGTCTGTGGATTTAATCTCACACCACTGTCATAACAGTGAAATCTTCCCAGAAACGACTATGCTCTATGTGTTCTACTTGTAGTCTTTTTTTTTTCTACCCATAATAAATGGAAAACAAATCTCGTATACTAACAAATGCTCTTCCAGAAAGCTAAAAGAATATTAAAAGTTTAAAACAAGCAACATAACAAACAACATAAAGGTACAATAAATACAAAAGATCAAAACCTACGAAACACAATACGCCTCCAGCTAACTGACTAAAGGGGAATAACTAAGAAAAACACAGCAAGCACTGTAGACGATCATGCAATACAACAAACCAAAAAAAAAAGACATACACAATCAGTTATCTGGCACACAGCCAAATGTGTAAACAGACTACCAAACTGAAAACAAGTAAAACACCAGTAAGAAGAGTATCAAATATTGATTGCTATGATGAGCATGATCACGCAACTACAATACATTCAACATAAGGCTCACTGCTATAGAAATTCCTTATAAGCAAAACAGGAATAACAAGCAGCGTACCCACATTTTCTCAGTAAGAGGAGTACGGTCTATAACATAGCCTGCAAAACAGCCAAAGCAAATCCCTGAAAACCTCTAGGCTGGAAATCTCACTTGCAATGTGATGCCCAAGAAGCAAATTCACAGAAGGTTTGCACAAGTTCATATTTGAAGAAGGCTGCAGTGGTAGATGTTGACTTACTAGCATCAGCTTAATCTCCTCAAGTCAGAACTGTGCTGCATTTTTCATAACAAAAAATAATGCAGTTAGCCAACCACTTTGGGGAAATAAAGGTCTATCTGGGGAGTAGATTACCCTGTCTGCTTTGCACAAATGACACAAACAGCTGATAAACAGCAGCTGGTCAGATCAGCAGCTCAGCAGTCTGGGCCCTTTCAGTGCAGTATGTCAGCTGTTACTGCACATTTCCAGTATGAAAATTTTGTAAGTATTCTCTTACTGGGGAAAGATGGCTCAAATAAACTTCAGACACCACTACAGGCAAAAAAAAATTAGGTCTTTATTCTTGAATACTACTATTTCAGCAAAACTTGCATATGGGCCTTTAACAAGGTAAATGCATGTATTGTTTCAAGGAATTTCAGGGACCACTTTAGGCATAAAAGAAAGATTTACTCTTAAAACATACTTTGCTGTTTGTGCAAAATCTGTACATGATTATTTTAAATATTATCTTTCTGAATGAGGTTACTGCAGCTAAAAGGACTGGTTACCAATTAAGACATCTATCTGAAACCTAATGAAATAACCGAACTTAAAAGGAAGCAAAGTCTGTTTTTCAATATATTAAAGTTTAAATCCCAAGCAGGAGCTATGGGATGTTTTGCATACCTCAGATGTCAGATCCCCTTAATAAACTTCTGCAGCAATCTGAGGAGATACAGCCAGATATGGCATTCAAATGTACCTTAATGGAACAGTAAACCAAGTCTGTATCATGTGTCATTGAAATACTACACAGAACTGAAGGTACTGGATTGGAGGCTGGATTCATTACTTTAGTTTCATGTGAATGGGAAAATGTAATCTATTCAAAAAGGTTAATATTTGCATTTGCCAGCATGAAGCTATGATAATGAGGAGGTATTTGAGGTAAGTTTTTTCCACTTTTAGAAAACAGCTTTAGAATCAGAGTGGTTGAAGGAAAGTTGTAAGAAAAACTTCACTACCAAGTGTTACAAAAGGTATGTCAACCTTAAAGAAGCTTGAGACAAAACACGGGAAGCTGGTGGTTCAAATGGAAGGTACGTAAATCTACTCTTAAAAATACCTACAAAAATAGTGTTCTCCCGGTTATGATGAACTGAGAGATTTCTATACTTACAGAGTATCTGCAAGGGTGTTTTGTTAACATGGAATGTAAACAACCTGAAGCAACAAGTTCTTCTGAACTGCTTACTCTCAGATTATCACTATTTATATACAAATGGCATAAGAATGGGCAAAGTACAGTTGTGTACACTTACCATAAATGTAGATATTCATGTGTATTCACTGTTGCAGTCATTACATTTGGGTAATCTGCTTGCAGG
Source organism: Protopterus annectens (assembly GCF_019279795.1). NCBI lineage: Eukaryota > Metazoa > Chordata > Ceratodontiformes > Protopteridae > Protopterus > Protopterus annectens. The sequence goes on from NC_056747.1 coordinate 635,547,954, forward strand.
TTGCCCTCAGTTGGACTGATTAACAAAGTCTTGGGTCCTGCATCAGTTGCTGTCCCTTCTTCCATGACGTCAGGTCATCAGGGGTATAAAACATGCAGCCGATTCCATCACATCAGTTTTTCTTGTCCCAGATGTCAGGTGTCCCCCTAATGGGAAGCAATTAAACATAAAAGCACAAAGATATACCTCCAACAAAAAAGCAAATACACCAAAAAGGCTTTAAAGCATAGTAAAGGAAAGTAGAGGTATAGCCAAAAGAAGTTAGGGGGCTGGAGGGAGGGTAACCAGGACTGCAAAAGTGAATACACTCGAACATCTACATTTATGGTAAGTGTACACAACTGTACTATGTTCTTCATGTTTCACTGTTGCAGTCATTACATTTGGGTAGATTCCCAAAGCTATGGTTGGGAGGAGGAGTTTAGAATGCAGGGCCAGCTATAAGGCCTTGCAAGACTGCAGTGGCAAAGCTAGCTCTGGATTTAGAGAAAATTGGTAAATGATAATGCTTTGTGAAAGTATGTACAGAACTCCAGGTAGCAGCTTCTAGGATGTCCCTGGTAGGGACACATCTGAGAAAGGCTGCAGAGGTAGATGCAGCCCTGGTGGAGTGAGGTCTGATCCCCTGGGGGATAGGTTTTCCATGGTGCTTATAGCATAAATGAATGCAATGGCTTATCCATTTAGAAATGGTTTGCTTTGAAATAGCCTTCCCCTCTGCCCCTGCAGCAAATGCTACCAACAGTTGTTCAGATTTCCTTTGAGGTTTAGTCCTGTCCAAGTAGCATCTAAGTTGTCTGTGCACATCTAAGGAATGCAGTATCCGTTCCCCTTTATTCTGTGGATTGGGAAAGAAGGTTGGCAAATGAATGGACTGATTAAGAGCCACACTGGATACCACCTTGGGCATGAAGGATGGATTGGTTCTGAGTGACACTCTGTCTGCATGAAAGATGATGAAAGGCTCCACTGCCATAAGGACCTGTAATTCAGATACCCTTCTAGCTGAAATGATTGCTAAAAGGAAAGCTGTTTTCCAAGAAATAAATTTTAAGTCTGCAGCAGCAGCTGGCTCGAAAGGAGGTAGAGTGAGTTTTTCCAAGACGAAGTTAAGGTCCTGGGCTGGAGTTGGAGCTCACCTGAATGGTCTCAAATTGTTGGCCCCTCTGTGGAAGTGCTTGAGCAGTGGATGAGAGAAGAGGGGAGGTTCTGTGTTATAATGAGGTAAAACGGCTGAGGCATGGATTTTAATGGAGGAAAAAGACAGGCCCTTGTGAAGCATCTCAGTTAAGTATTGTATAATCTGAGGTAAGTTGGGCGCTGCTGTGCTCATCCCTTGAGATTGGTTCCAGGCACAGAATCTTTTCCATTTTTCAGCATAAGATTTTCTAGTACTAGGCCTCCTTGCCTCTAAGATGATATCCACCACAGGTTTACTGAGGGATGGTAAAGGAGAGATTAAGTAATAAGTCAGGCTGCAAGGTTCAGTGCTGGAAACTGAGGGTGCAGAATCTGGTTCTCCTGCTGATACAGCAGGGAAGGAGTCTAGGCAGGTGCCATGGAGATAACCATGACACACTGTGAAGGAGGGGGTACCAGTGTTGGTGCAGCCAGTCTGGAGCAATCAAAATCATCCTTGGTTTGTCCTGTTTGACTTTTAGTAGTACTTTGGAGAGCAGAGGCAGAGGGAGGAAGGCATAGACTGATAGGTTTTTCCAGCTGAAGGACAGAGCATCCACTTTCTAGGCTTGTTTGTGGGGAGTTCTCGTGCAAAATTTGTCCAATTGGTAGTTCTGGGGGGGAGGCAAACAGGTCTATATCTGGGCTCTGCCATTTGCTTTTCAACATGTTGAAAATCCTTGGTTCCAGTTTCCCCTCGTGTGGGTCCATGAGGTTTCTGCTTAGTCCGTCTGCCAGTGTACTTAATTTTCCTGGCAGGAATTGGGCTTGTAGGTGCACTTAGTAGCTCAAGGCTGTGTCCCACAATGCCATGGCTAGTCTGCAGAGGGGGTAAGAATGTGTACCCCCCTGCTTGTTTATGTACCACATAGTGGTGTTGCCCATCTTTACCATTAGTTGTCCTGGATGAATGTAGTCCTTGAAGGCTGTCAGGGCATTCTGTACAGCTAATATTTCTTTTTGATTGACATGCAGGTGCATTTGACTTGGGTTCCATTTGCCCTGAATGCACTTCCCTGCCAGGTGAGCCCCCCCCATGCATAGTCTGATGCATCTGTTGTTACGGTTTGGGTGGCAGGGGGTGGTGTGAAAGGTAGTTCCTTGTTTTGGTGGCAGGCCTCTGCCCACCAAAGGAACTCTAGGCATAGGCAAGGTATGATAGGAATCATTGTTTCTAGGTTTTGAGAATGTTGACATCATAGGCTTTTTAGATATCACTGTAGTTTCCTGATATGCAGTCTTGCATATGGAATTAGAAGAATGCAGGAGGCCATGAACCCCAAGGCTTGCAGTATTTGTCTTGCAGATAGCAGGGTTTTTGTGGCCACTTGTTTGAAGTAAGTTGTCAAATGAATTTGTTTCTCTGGCATGAAGCAAGCCATCTGGGAAGTTGTATTCAAGCTTGCTCCCATGAATATAATTTGTTGACAGGGTACCATGTGTTTTTTCTTTTCATTTATGGTGTACCCCAAACAAGTTAGAACCCTTTGTACAAAGGTCAGATGATTCAAAAGTATGTCCTGGATTTCTGCCTGAATTAGACAATCATCCAGGTATGGTATATTTGAATATTTCTTTGCCTGCAAAATGCAATAACTGGACCTAGGCACTTTGTGAATACCCTGGGCGCAGTAGATAAGTCAAAGGGCAGTGCAGAGAACTGACAGTGCATGTAGCCTGCTTTGAAGCATAGGTATCTTCTGCAAGATTCCTTGATTGGGATGTGCAAGCATGCTTCTTTTAAATCTAGTGTTGTGCAGGCATGCTTCTTTTAAATCTAGTGTTGCCAATCAGGCATCTTTGCCTAGCATAAGAAGTAATTGGTGACGAGTCAGCATCTTGAATTTTGGAATTTCTAAAAAGGTGTTTAAGAGTAGACAGGTCCAGGATAGAACGCCATGAATTGTCTTTTCTGGGTACCAGGAAAAGTCTGAAGTAGAAACCTTGTCCCTTTTCCTCTTCCAGTACCAGTTGAATAGCCCCCATGCTTAAGAGAAAAAGTACTTGTTTTTGGGCATCTGCCCACTGATTTAGGGGTAGATCCGGCCACCCGCTTGGTGTTGGCAACGTGTGGAATTGAAATCTGTATCCCTGGGACATTATATTTAAAACTCATTTGTCCTGAGTAATGAGTTCCCAGTTCTTTGTATGAAGAGCAATCTTTCCCCCCAAAGGGGCAGTCAGTTGATAAGTGCTTGGAAATTTTAAACGGAAGTCATTGAGACAGTTTATCATAGGGGGGAGTCTTATTACTCCCAGATTTGGAAGTGGAGGTCTCTCACTGCTTAGTCCTGTGTGTCCCCTGGGACTGAAACCTGGGACTTTTGCTGTGTCAGGGTTTGGCTTGAGAAGACCTGGAAGGGTCTGGAAAGGACCAATTCTTAGACGGCCAGTGCTAACTAAATCTAGGAGGCTGAACTTGTAAGAAATCTTTAACAGTTTGCATAGATTTAGCTTTATCTTCCATCTTTTTAAGAACTTCCTCTGCCTTGTTGCCAAACAGGCGTTCCTGATTTAAGGGAGCATCCAACAATTTAGCTTTAACATGATTAGGCAAGGATTGCTCCTTTAGCCAAGCATGCCTTCTGAGCACAGACCCAGTAACAGCATACCTGCAAGAGGCCTCTAATGAATCAAAACCACATTGCAAAGTATGTTTTCCAACTTGTTCAGCAGAATGCATTAAATCCTGTAATTCTTTATTTTCCACACAGTCAGGGATCAACATCATTTTCCGTTTAAACAATCCAGTAACATGTTGCTTTGACAGTAACATGATACTTTAACATATGAAACTGGCAGTTTAAAGCCTTAATGGCCAAGGTTGCAGAAGTGTAAACCGTCTTACCCCATATATCAAGCACCCTGCAGTCTCTATCAGAAGGGGTAGGATTTTTAGCAGTAGAAGCCTTAATGCCCTTGGGCCCCTGTGAAATAGTCTTTGGATCCGCAATAGGATTTTTAAAAAGGAACTTGTGTGACTCAGGGACCCTGTAGTATCTGTCAGGTTTTCTGGAAGCAGGAGGCAAGGAATCAGGGGCCAAACTAGATTCCGAAAAAGCATCAACAATGTCTAGTACAGGAGGAATAGATAAAGGCCTATGCTGAGGTAGGAGTAAGAAATCCCTAAGCCTCTTTTTTGAATCAGAAAAATCCTGGCTTTCCCAGTGGAAATGCTCCCTTAGAGTATGCAAAGTTTCCCCAAAAGAAAAATCCTCTGGAGGGGAAGCAGAGGGAATGGAGTCCTCTGCATCAGAATCCTCATAAGTAGATAAGGACAAATCCAGATCATCAGAAGAATCAGAAAAAACAGAATCCTGGTCAGAAGATTCATAAACAACTTCAGTCCTAGGCCTCTTAGAAAGGGGGGGGGGGTTGGCTACCCCTGATTAGAGTTATTAAATCATCAGCCATTCTTATAATTTGCTTTTTAGGCATAGAGGCCTGAGCATGTGGCCTGGGCATCGTTTTTTTAGGCATGGTTCGAGATTTAGGCCTAAGTGAAGAAGGAGGCGTTGATTTAATATGCAAGTCCTTAGGCCTGAATACACCCTCAGAAGCCAGTGCCTGCACAGCGGCTCCAGACCCATCCAAGGTAGAGACATCCACGGGTTGCATAGTTGAAGCATCTCGCAGCATACCGGACTCCGAATGGGTCTCAGTAGAGGCCTGCGAATCAGACGTAGCGGGTATCAGGGGCTGCGAAAGCACCTCACTGAGTACCGGCGAACTGGCGACTGGCTTAGGAGAAGCGTTGTCGGCAGTTTTGGACCTTGGCGGCCTGTCTCTGTCTTTATCTTTGTGTTTTTTCAGAATCCCAGTAGTCGGATGGCTAACCGATGACATTTCTGGATAATTAAACCAAGAACCGAAATATTTAGAGGCGAAACTATACCGACGACAGATAGTGCGCTGATTAAATAAAGCACAAAACCGCAGCAAGGTACGTCATGGTCAGGGCCTAGGCAAGGAATACAGTTGTTGTTGTTGTTGTTGTGTCTTTCGGCTTTTCCCGGTTAGGGGTCGCCACAGCGGAACTCCGGTCTGCTAATGATTGGTAGTTGATATTTACGTGCTGAGTTACCAGCCCTGACGCACAACTTTCAACGAAGGTACGCTCATTCACGCATGTCTCCACGCAGAATACGCTCTAGCTGAGAATCGAACCGGACAGTGCCTTACTGTGAGGTGACGATGCTACCGCAGCCACCACAGCGGATAGGCAAGGAATACAGTACGAATGAAAATCTTTCTGAGGTATTTGCTTTCCACAAGTAATGCAATTATTAACTTTTACTGATATTGGAAAGGAGCAAGAAAAAGTTTCCCTAACAGGGTACTTAGCTTTAATTGAAGACTTTGGTTCTGAAACTCGAAAACGAAAATTTCAGGAGTCGGCCGACCGGCACTTGCAAACTGCTTCTACTTTAGGCACCGTAAGGCAAGAAAGACTGATGTAATGGTGTCAGCTGCATGTTTTATACTCCTGACGATGACCTGATGTCATGGAAGAAGGGACAGCAACCCGACGCAGGACCCAAGACTTTGTTAATCAGGCAGACTGAAGGCTACCTGCAAGCAGATAACCCAAATGTAATGACTGCGACAGTGAAACATGAAGAACATCTGTACTTTCCAAACTGTCTGCTCTGGAAAAATCTGCTAAAGACTACTGGCCTGAACTGCCAACAAGGATATCCATATATACCAAATATTAAATTTCTGCTTTTACTACCTCCTTTTAACTCCCGCTCCCATCATACCTAATTTACATAGTGCAAATATCACATTCCTGACGATGACCTGATGTCATGGAAGAAGGGACAGCAACCCGACGCAGGACCCAAGACTTTGTTAATCAGGCAGACTGAAGGCTACCTGCAAGCAGATAACCCAAATGTAATGACTGCGACAGTGAAACATGAAGAACATCTGTACTTTCCAAACTGTCTGCTTTGGAAAAATCTGCTAAAGACTACTGGCCTGAACTGCCAACAAGGATATCCATATATACCAAATATTAAATTTCTGCTTTTACTACCTCCTTTTTTCTCCCGCTCCCATCATACCTAATTTACATAGTGCAAATATCACATTTAGCAGAGTGCTACTGGAATATTCAAGTATTTAATGACTTACATAGTTATAAATGCCATTAAGAAGTTTCAATCCAAGTTACTCATATATACAATTGTAAATATAACACTTAATCATACTAACACTTGCATGACTTTATTTTTGTTATACCTATACATTACTATTTTATTATAATCTAATGTACATATTGTGTCTCCCAGACTGAACCTGAAAATGGTCCATTTCGATCAGTGTTCTGTCATGCTAACCAAAGTAAAACAAAATAAAATAAATGACAAAGCTTTATCTTTCATCTCCAGTACTGTATTAGATGATATTTTTTCATGCCAGTTTTAAATGTCTGCACATGACTTTCTACCAAACTAATGGTTGCAATGGATTATTCCATGGTGTTTAAGAAAATGATTAAATTCCTTTGATATGAACTAAGCGCCAGTACCTGTGGCTATGTGTTCTCGTAACCATTAAAAAAATTAAAGAAAATAAAAAATCAAGGGACTGCTGTTGTGGACTATGTGTACTGGTAGAACTACCCATAGATATAGGGCATGTGGTATGCTGCCACTTGTTGCTTTCTGACAGATATGTACAGTTCACACTTTTAGAAACCTTATCAATGATTGTTGCAGTCTAATCATGAAATTACCTTTTGCTTTTTCACACAGATTGTCCCAAAATGGGGACAAGTAGTTGATTTTTGAAATGACCTTCATGATCATGAAGAAAGTGCCAAAAACGACCACAGTAATATATTTCAGTTTGTTGCTTTTTAATTTAATTTAATACAACTTATTCATCTGTTAAACATGTAAATAAACTGGTCTTCATGGACCCTTTTCAACCAAGACCTGGGCCACAAATAAAAGGATGAATGCAACATATATGGACAACAAGTAGCCAGTCAACGAGCATGTTTTTTGGAAGGTGGAAGGAAATTGGTGTACCAAGAGAAAATCCACAATGACACATAAAAAACAGAAAAATGCACAGAGAGTGAGCAGAGATCAGAATGAGCTTCACACCCTGTAGCTGTAAGGCAAGATCTTAACAGCAGAGCTACAATGCTTTCATCCAAAGACTACCCCCAAAAAGATATCAGAAACTGTTTTTTTTTTTTGCAATCACATTCATGACCGCAAAGAAAGTGAAAGAAATAAATACCCTAGTAATGTATTTCACTGTGCTGCTGTTATTCATATCATCCCAACTCTTGCCACCGTAACTATAAAAAAGACAAGAAAAGTTAAGAAAAAATTATATAACACAGTTGTGGGCATCATACACTGTTACCAATACTCACAGACACATTAACACCTCAACTTGTATATGGGTCAATGCATTTTAAGGAATTTTTGGTTTCAAACATGTCCCTGGACTTATACAAATTCAATGTAATCACAAGTACATACAGAGTACTCTGAAAACATCACAACTTTATTAATCAAGAAACATCTTTATTAAAGTATCATGCATGACATAGGCCATGTTACATTTATATAAATGAAAACAAACCACAATGGTACAATCTCAGTTGCAAACATTATACATTCCAAACCATGCCAACACAACTGTAGCTGCAAACATTATACATCACTTTTAATATATCCAGTCAATGTTAGCCAACCATTACATTCAAATCCTGCCTTCCTTTAAACCTTGCTCCTCCTCTGCATGTATTGATCACACATTTCCCATTTTCCCTATGTAATTTGCTCCTACCCTTTTCTAAAAATCCCAGTTCCAGTTGTTTTATCTGTGTTACTGTTTCTGCTACGTATAGTAATGTTGGTCTAGACTTTGGTTTCCATTTACTAGTAATTGCTTTTTTGGCAGGCATTATAATTAGACTTGGAAAGGCCTTACTATGTTTAGGCAATTTCGATTCTGTATCATAGCTCAAAAAAATAATTTCCATAGTTACTCCAATTTGCTCACCCAGCATCTCTGACAGAGCAGTCTGCAGGTAATCTTTAAAGTCTGCCAACTCATTATACTCCCAGAAAATATGTTCCCAATTACCTCTTTCTTCCCCATCACATTTCCAACATTTGCTGTCTACCTGGGGAAAAATCGTTTGAAGTCTGCTTGGGGTACAAAAATACCATGTAAACATTTCCAAGCAAATATCCTAAATCTTCTAGATTTTATTGCTTATTTGGGAGACATACATATATCCCTCCATTCTTTCTTGAAGAATTGCTTATCTAAATCATTCTTCCCAATCCATCCTAACCTTCTCTGATTGATTCTTATAGTTAGCATGCAATATTTTATATGCTCTACTAATTATCCCTTTCTTAATGGCAACTTCTGCTCAGGATTCTACTAAAACCTCTACCAGTGTTGGTCTTTCGTTTAAGACCCCCACCCCATTTCCTTCTCTTTGTCTATACTCTGATATCACTCCTTGAAATGGAAGGCAATCTCTACCCTAGTCCAAATAAGTTATTGGCATCTTCCCATTCTATTACCTTTCCCTCTCTAGTTATTTGCTCCCAATACCTTGGTTCCTTTGCCAGGTTTCTCCAACATATTCCCTCCCCCTCCTGCCCATTGTTTGTATCCCTAATTGCAGTCATCCCTATCGGCAGAATCTCCTTTCTCCACTCCTGTGTTGGTTTAGTTCTTAGAAGACCTTCTGCTACTTTATGAATATAACAGTCTATAGGATTATTGCTGTTCTCCTTTAAGGTCTGCATCCTAAATTCCAGTCTCTCCTGTTACTTGAACCCCCCCCCCTCCATTTCATCATAATCTCTTTCCACTTTGGATTATAGTTTTCTGCTTGTGCTATGTACAGGAGCCTTAACTGTGTTGCTCTGAAATACCCCTTGAACTTGGGTAATCCCAATCTACCCTGTTCTATTGGAAGGATATGCTTATCTCACTTGACTCTTGCCACCCTCCCAGATAAAATCCTTCAGCTCATTATTAACTGCTATCCACAACTTCTCCTCTGGTTGATAAAAATATGCCTGACCAGTGTACAAGACTAAAGGGACTAAAAACATTTTAACTGCTTGTATCTTACTATCGATATCCATATAACAGAACTTCCATTTTCTCAGTTTTTGTATTATCGTCTGTTTAGTCTCTTCCCACATATCCTTAGCTGCCACACTGGTATCATTTTTAATCCATACTCATAAATATTTCATTTTATCATGTCCCCATTAAAATGGATATTGCTGAACCAATTAATATGTAGGTAGATAATTTATAGCTACTGCTTTTGTTTTAGCCTCATTAATTTTGTATCCTGAAAAGGTTTGAAACTGTTTCAATAAGTTCCACAGCACTGTAATGTCCTTTTCTGGTTTTGTCAGGTTTAAAATAATGTCATCTTCAAACAGAAAACAGCTTTTCTTGACCACCATACCAATAATATCCTTGAATTTCTGAGTCCCTTATTTTCTTTGCCAATGGTTCTAAATATAATTTAAAGAAGAAAGGGAGAAAGGACACCCTTGCCTGATTCCTCTGTTCAAGCACAGTTTATCAGAGAAGCCCCACCCACTTTAATTTTCACTGCCAATCCTTCATATATCCTCCGAATCAAACTTCTAATTTTATCAGGGAATGCAAATGCTTCCATTGCTCTGCTCATAAAATCCCAGTTTACTCTGTCAAATGCTTTTTCTGCATCAAGACCTACCAGCAACAGTGGTATTGTCTTGCATTATGCTTCCTTCTAGATCACCATTGTTCTGTTTATGTTATCAAATGTTTGCCTGATCTCCACAAAACAACAATGATCCATATTTATCAATTTTGGCACTACCTTTGCCATTCTTTTAACCATTATAGACATAAACACTTTATAATCATGTTTTAATATTAAAATAGGCCTGCATGAAGCTGGATCTGATGGATCTTTACTTATTTAGGTATTACAGCTACCACTGCTTTCTTCCAGGATGTTGGTACTTCTCCTTCTGTTAAAATACTGGTAAACAAAACCTTCCAGATCTTTATCAGCTTTTCCCCTCCTAGCTTCCAAACTTCCCCAGGAATACCATCTATTCCTGGGGACGTTCATGTAGATTGGTTATACATCACCATTTGTATCTCATCTCCTCCTGTCCTAACTATTAGTAATTGAGCCTCCTTTTTCTTTAGCCTGGGCATATTGAATTCTTCCACAAACATTTCCATTTATACCTTTTCTTGATTTCCATATTTCTTTGCTTTATACAGACTTTCTCAGAATTTTCAAAATATTTCTAATACTTCTACAGGATCCCTTGCCTTGTTATAGGCTCCCTAAGCTTGCTAACAGCCCCTTCTACTTTTTGTGTGCCAAGTCATTGTGCTAAAAGTTTATATGCTCTAGAGTTATTATGAAAAAACATTTGCCTAACAGCAATTTTTCTAAACTCATGCACATTATAAAGGTAATCCTTTATGCTCTGTTTAGCATTCTGTAATTGCTACTCTTCTTGTTCTGTGAGATTCCCCCTATTTTGCAAACCTTTAATATCTGTCAGTCCCTCTAAATAATTCTTGTTGATTCTTACCCATATCTCCCTTTATTTCCACCCTATTTTTAAAAACCACTTTAATTTTATCCCATTCCCTAGCTATATTTTCAGGAGAAGCTTCTATATTCTCTAATAGTTATTAAATAATTTCCACTACCCTTTCCTTCCACTCTTTTCAACAGATAGGTGGGAAAGCACCAGTGTCTCATTCTTATTTTGTTACTCTATGGTTTTATTTTAGTTATTATTGGCACATGATCTGAAATAGTTATTGGGTGTGTATCAAGACCTTCAATTAAATGCACATGTTCTTGTAAATTGTAAATTCTGTCTAGCCTAGCCCAGTTTTTGTATCTTAGGGAATAATATGTATATGTATGCACTCTAAATTCCTAGTACTGAATTCACATCTTCCATGCCAAACATTTTCATAAATGTCTTTAACTATCTACTCTCCTTTGTTATATTTCCCTTTCTGGGCCCCCAGACACATCTTGCACATGGGCCCCCAGACTATCATGCACATGGTTCTGGGTTTGAATACAGCATATTCCATAAACTTTTATATCATTGGTGGTATAGTGGTGAGCATAGCTGCCTTCTAAGCAGTTGATCCGGGTTCGATTCCCGGCCAATGCAAGAGATCTTAACTGTTGCAAATCAACTTTCTGTCCCCCCACTTCCATGAGTAATATTCCTTGCTGAAAGCTGATTATTTCTGACAGAATTTTCTTTAGCTCCATTATAGCAGTTTTCAGTGGAATATAAATACATGCCAATGTAATCCTCCTCCCTTGCCAGTAGCCCCTTAATACTACAAATCTACCATTACTGTCATTTTTCCCTCTTGTATTACTACTGGAGCTCCTCTTGCAATTAATATAAGTACTCCTCTCTTCCTTTGTCCCAGGTATTTTACTGAATAACCATCCTGAAAACCTTTATCAAATTCACATGTTCAGTTCTTTCCAAGTGTGTCTCCTATAGCACAGCTATTTGCACTCTACATTTTTAATATAGTTCACTACCCTTTCTTTTTCATATTTATCTGTGAGACCAACAACGTTAAAAGACATTATAGAATCACATGCTTGAGGATTTTCCCACCTTTTATGTACAACAGCTTTTTTGTTAAATGTCTATTTCTAGCTTTTGTGTTCAATGCATGCACTGTTTGGCAGGTTAACCGTTTATACAATTGTTTCTCTCTTTTTTTTTTTTGTCACGCCCCTGTGAGCCTATGTCACATCTTGCAGAACTTTTTTTTTATTGAAAACCCTCAAATAAAAACACACACACACACACACACACACAATACTTTCCAAACACCTACTAACTTAACAATAACAGACAAAACTATGCACATCTTCAACTGTTGTATTTGTACCACTTAATAGGGACAAAAGTTACAAACCGTCAGCCATACACACACAGACTCAAGCTAAACAGAAAGAAAGATTATCCATGCTAAGAAGCATGGTAGAGCATGTGATTTTATTAAGTGCTGCTGGTTTTGTCTTATCTTTATAGCCCTCTCAGCTGGGGAGAACACTTGAATGCTTTCAGAAAACATTTTCTCCAAGCCATTTCTCTTTATCAGGTTGCCTGCTAGTGACATAAGAACCAGATAGATGACTGTTTACTAGAAAAAAAAGACCTTATGACATTCATTATTCTTTTTCATTTACTTCCTTTCCACTGAAATTTGTTACTATAGAAAGCTAATGTCCTTAACCCAGTTATTCCTCTCTGTAAGAATGAGAAAAAGCACACTCACTTTTCTTTTGTCATGTTCTTTTAACCAGATCCTTTTTTTTCTATACATTGCACTGTCTACACTTCTTAAAACTGAACAAGGAAAACAAAGAAGGAAAAAAGAAGCAAAAACACTAAACCAAAGCATCTATTTACTTTAGTATCCCCAGTACACTTAAAAATAACTGAATACACTTTGCTTTACAACATGCAGAGAAAATGATGCACCACTTAAGTAATACTGCTAAGAAAAAAAATGTTTTACTTACATTTAACTCTCTACCCTCCTCTTTGCCTCTCCTGCATATTTTTCCCAAACATTAATGACATGAAGTAGGACATATGCTTTAAAGTCCTCTACAAGTTTATCAAAGTCCAAAAAAGTCCAATCTTTCCAGATGTTCTTGTTCTATTGAAATTTATCTCCATCTCCCAAATCCTGTCTCTGCTTCATCTCCAGTGTACTTTCATGTACTTCATCACAAAATGTTTTTGTTCCACCAGGGAAAATATTTTCAAGACAGCTGGGTACAGCAATTTGAATCTCATGCCTGCTTCTCGACATGCCCCATATAATGGAATAAATTTATTCCTCTTCTGCCTGGTGTAAATTGAGCAGCCATTCTCCAAAACACTCTGCTGTCTCCCACTTTTAGTATTATTTATTAATTTGACATTTGTTAACCAGGTTAGACCAACTGAGCCAGGAGCCCATTTTCAGTGGAGATCAGAGGAGAAAAGCTCCAATACAATACTTTTTAAAAAGTAAAACAAAACAATATAAAACAAGTAATTACAGAAATGTACCTTTCTGTTTAGTAATCAAAAAGGAAAGTAGTCTGCTGCATACAGCAGAACAGAATTAGTTAACAGAAGGCACATAAAAACACTGGTAGTTTAAAGCAAGAGTATCGTACTAAGATTATTGCATTGAAACATAGTTACAAACATTAAATATAGAAGTTGATACATGTTATGTAAAATAGGAGTTTGGTTATTTACACGTAATATTATATATATAGTTATTACATATATATTATACATTTATTATTGTACATATATTTTACATATATAGACTATATATACATATATATATTACACTATATATATATTATACTATATATATATATATATATATATATATATTTATAGATGTGTGTTATTGTATATTTTATATATAAATAAAATAGATAAACGTTATATATATTATATATATATTTTATATATATACATATATATATATATTATTATATATGTAATATTACACATATTAAATATATTGGTTAGTACTTTGTCCTTCCGCAACAGTTTTGTCAGAATCACCTCCTTCTACTGGTAAGACTGCAGTTTTTACTACTAAAGGTCTAGGTTGTTTTCTCATAGCCAGGTTTGGAGCATACACACAATGTGCCCTTTCAATTAACAATTCATGTTGTGGAATACCAGTCCAGTTATTTATTTGTGCTTTCATGAAATTAATACAGTCTGTTCCTTCCAGCTTCTCGTGTACAGCAGAAAATCTTAGGTTTTCTCTACATGCTCTGTCCTCTAATTCTATTAATTTTTGAAACATCTGTTCTTGTGCAGTCTCACATTCAGCCAGCCTTTTCTTCATTTCGACCTCCGAGTTTTGCATTTTATCATCTCATCTGAGCATCTGTTTAAAGCTTCTTCCATTTTTTCCGGCCTTTTACTGTTTGAGTTGATATACTCCATCAGTGTTTCATTTATTTTAGTTAGCTCTGTATGCAATTGTTTTATACTTTCCTCAAGGTTACTGGAAGTCATGTCTGGAGTCTGAACTTCTTTTTGCTGAATAGCTACAGTACTTTTCCCAGTCAGTGTTTTTTCATCATTGTTTGTAACTGATTTTCCTTCAAGTCCTCTGTACTTCTCTTTTCCTTGAAGCTAAGCAGTGCACTTACTAGTTAGTTACTGAAATTTACTCAGAAATCCAGGTCCACTGGCTTTGTCTGCTAAGTTTCTGTTTTTACACAGGAAGAGACAGAATTAAGCTGTTACTCAGTGTGCAGCCATCTGCACACATTACCTCTATCACTTCCTTCCCTTCACGTTATCTATCTACTGCTTCCCTGTCACTCTTACCTGTCTTTACCCTCCTTCTACCTCCTATTATATTTTTCACACTATACTTAACTCCTCACTGCTATAAACTTGGAGATATAACATATTTATGTGCGACTTTAATGCACACTATGAATCTTGTTGATATATTTCACTCGTGTCATCTGAATACAAGACATTCATTACTTCTATATATCCAGGATTGTAACCTATTCACTGTCACTTTATTATCACTTTCATTCAATGTAATAGTACTGCTCTATTTTTGCCATCTGTAATAATATTTATCTGTAATAATATTTTTCTTTGTATGTAACTTTGTGGAGCTTTTCTCGCCAGGCTTCCACTGAAAATGGTCTCTTTCAGGCCCAGTGGACTTTCCCGGTTAACAAACGCAATCAATCAATCAATTTTGAAAATCCCCCCAAAACAACACTCGAGACTGGCAATGACTTGGGGAAATACTATAAAAATGGTTATTAATGTCTGCTCCATACATCATAATATTTCAGTTCAGCAGGTAAGATACCACCCAGTTCTGAATAAGTGCAGTTTTATACTGCTTCATATGCAGTCAGATGACCAGATTTTACTTACCAAAGTCTAACCTGTCTTTCTGGTTTCTCTGTAGAAGGCCAAGGAGGAGATCTGCCAGATGAGGAGATGTCTCTTGTGGGATACTGCCAGACAACATAAAAGAGTTGTAAGTACACCAAAAAAACTTGTACTTAAACTTCACAAACTACCAGTGCATGTTTATATGCTGGCAACATATCTATTCCTAGGAATGCCGAGAAGCTGATTGAAAACAAATGTTAAAATATTTGTTTCTCCCATTTCCTTACTTACTGAATTCTTAATCAGTAATACAGAATGATTTGTTCTAAAAACCGCAAACAGATCTGCAAATTCTCAGTTTTTGTGCTTTAAGCACAGCTCTCCTTTTATGAATTCTTCAAGAATACTTTTCACAATTAAGTTGTAAACGGAAACCAAGAAAATTAAATACACTTACGCTGGGACCAAATTCCTATTTTTCTCATAGAACAGCCTCAGGTCTTGTGGACTACTAGCCTGAAAGAGACAAAGATGCAGTAGATTACAACACGATACCTACACATCTACTTACCTGCATACTAAGGGACACTAGTAAATGTGAGTTTGAGTGAAAGGTTATATTTAAAAAGACTGAGCTGAACTTTAGTATGTCAAATGTACTTCTGCTGCACAGTTCTGATGTGTTGCTGGACAAAATAACTAAGTTTCTTAAGGTCTAATGCAAAACAAGGAGTACCTCTGACATGGACATTGTCAAAGCTTTTCCTATAATGCAACATTTTGCATTGCTGCAGAGTTATGGAATTCTCACTAGATTTGGTTATCATCTGTCTGCTTCATACATGCATACAGCCATGCAGTTATTCTTCCTACACACTTTCTCTTCTCCACCATTTCATCCCTTCTTATTTATATCAATAGCAATTTCACTGTCTGCAGCATTAAATTCCATGTGTTCACCAACTTTTCCAGAAAAAGAACACATGTGCAAGGTACTCAAACATAACATATCTGAGAGGCAAACTGTTTTTCTGCACACAACTGTGCTGGGCTTTCCTTTTCCACAAGATTCAGACCAGCTTGACTTATTTTAGAAGTACTACTTTCTGACACCCCATCCGCGGTGGTGGTGCTGCCTCACAGTAAGACGCTGTCCGGTTCGATTCTCAGCTAGAGCATCTTCTGAGTGGAGACATACGTAAATGGGCGTACCTTCATTGAAGGTTGTGCATCAGGGCTGGCAACTCGGCATGTAAAAATTAACTGCCAATCATTAGCGGACCGGAGTTCTGCTGTGGCGACCCCTAACCGGGAAAAGCCAAAAGACACATACTTTCTGACACCCCACCTGCCCTACAGCCTTTGAGTATCAGAGTGTAAAAAAAAAAAAACAGAAGTTATGTACTTACCATAATTCCATGTGTGCTGTCCATCTCAACCGGATCCGTCTCAGTCTTTTACAAAAGCTCGAGGCCTTCAGTAAAGCTCGTGGGCATTCTACCTTATCTATAATGCCATTCTCTAACTCCCTCAGATCTTGTTTGCCCCTGATAATACAGTCTTCATGGATTAATAGAAAAGATTGTTTCTGAGGCTATAGAGTCCTATAATATCCAATTAGTGCCACTCAATGTCCCAGGAGTACATAACTTCTTTATGGGATGTTGTCAATCTCGCCTTTATTCTCACTGATGGGACCGCATCCCAAGCTACCTGACTCTTGGGTGGCACATGGGAGAATATTTCTCAGAACCATAGAACCAAAAGATGCTCTACTCCTGGAGGCCAAATCCACTTTGTAATGAGTAATAAAGGTATTGCAGCACAGATATTATCCAAAGGCAGCCTAGCTTGAAAGGCTGCAGAAGTAGCGATCGCTCTAGTAGCATGAGCTTTAACAGGAGTAGCAAAAGTTTTATTCTTAGAAATATAAATGAAGGAAATACACTGTGAAAGTCATTTATATAATGTAACTTTGGATACTGGTAGGCATTTCTTAATGTCAGAGTAAGAAACAAATATTTGACCTGATTGTCTGATTTCTGCAGTTCTGTGTAGGTAGAAACGTAACGGTCTATGAATGTCCTGTAGATGCAATGAATATTCCCCTTTATTTTGAAAATTTGGGAAGAATACCGGTAACTCAATAGATTGATTAAGGTTAGTTTCAGACACAACTTTGGGCAGAAACAAAAGGTTGGTGCATAAAGAAACTCTGTCCTTATGAAATACCAGGTATGGCAGCTTGGCTGATAAAGCTTGTAATTCTGAAACTCTCCTTGCTGAGGTAATGCCACTAAGAGGAGTATTTTCCAGGAAAGATACTTCAAGTCACACATAGCAGACTGCTCAAAGAGAGGACAGTTAACTTTTGACAATACAAAATTCAGATCCCAAGGTGGGGATGGGTTTTTGTATGAGAGTCTAAGCATTGTAGTTCCCTTCAACAATGCCTTACAAAGTCTGTTTGACATGATACCACAACCATTTTCTCCTGTATGAAAATTTGAAATTGCTGTCAACTGTACTCTAATAGCAGCTGCAGCAGCACTTTCAATGAAAAGTTTAGCCAAAAATTCTACAATTGAATGAATGGGTACAGTAAAGGGTTCTATTTGTCTATTGCTCGCCCATGAAACAAATGTCTTTCATTTATCTTTGTACAGTTTACATGTAGATGATTTATGGAAAGATAATAAAAATATGTTTTACTGGTGATGAGAGGAGAGGAGTCCTGGCAGTCAGGGAAACTGGAGCATCCTAGCTGTTAGTTTGAGACTGTTCAGACTGGGATGAACCATCCCTGCTGGGTGACTCAGAAGGTCTGGAACAGGATCCAGAATCCATAGTTCATCCTGAACATGAGGCTGAAGGAAGGGGAATCAAATTTGTTGAGGTCAATAGGGGACAATTAGGATTACTGATGTCTCCAACAAACTTGCTTTCTGCAGAAATTTGTGGATTAGTGGAATTGTAGGAAAGGCATAAAGAAATCCAAGGGCCAATCGTGAACAAGTGCATCACTTGATGACTCCCCTGGAGGAGGGATCAGGGCAAAGTAGTTGCTGCATTTTGCATTGGTGGGCGAAGCAAAGAGGTTGCAGCAAGGCTGGCCCCATTTTCAGAATATCTCTTCTGCAACTTTCTGATTGAGAGACCACTGGCTCTGCTCAATTTGTTTGCAATTATGCTGGATTTCCCTGGGATGTACATTGCTATCAGAAAATGGTTGGAAGCTGTTGCACATTGCCAGACCCTCAGGGCTTCTTGACACAGGGGGTTAGATCTGGTTCCTCCTGTTTATGTACCAGACCACAGACATATTATCCGTTTGGATTGCTATCGTTCCTAGAGGGAGAGAGAAATGCTTGCAATGGCAAAAGCACCACCCTCATCTCCAGGACGTTTATGTGCAAATGAGCATCGTGTTGCTGCTGCCAGATGCCTTGAACTGTCTTCCCAAGATAATACCCCCCATGGTCACCTTGGCTTGGGGTAGTGGGGGAAAAAGTGACGCCTTGAGATACCAGTGGGGAGTAAATCCACCACTGGAGACCCTTTTTGCATGAATAATTGGTTATCATGATCTTGTGTGTCATAGGAAGTTCTAGAACTGACTACTGCATCAAACGTAACCATTCAGCCGGCCTGAATACCAGAGGCTTAGTATTTCTGCATCAGTTGCTGTAACTTGAGGACTGACGTCAGGTCGTCAGTAGTATAAAGTAAGGCAGCCGACGCCATTACATCAATTTTTCTTGCCCTGTCAGGAGCCACTAAGTGGGAGCCAGGTTATGGTGGAAGAACTCCACCAGTAGAAAGTAAATACCAAAAAGTCCCTTGTTAGGAAAGAGCAAAAGGAGAGGGGGATGGAGGGAGGGAAACCAGGACTGCAACAGTGAATACACTTGAACATCTACATTTATGGTAAGTGTACACAACTGTACTATGTTTTTCGTGTTTCACTGTTGCAGTCATCACATTTGGGTTGATCCACAAAGCTAAGGAAAAGGGTGGAGGCAGTCAAGGAGAGTAGGGGCTGGCTAGGATGCCCTGCAAGACTGCAGTGGCAAAGCCTGCCCTGGATTTGGAGAAGATAGCCAGGTGGTAATGCTTGGTGAAAGTGTGAACAGATGTCCAGGTGGCAGCCTCCAGGATGTCCCTGGTGGGGACTCCTCTGAGGAAGGCTGCAGAGGTGGACGCTGCTCTGGTGGAGTGAGTCCTTACCCCCTTAGGGGGAGGTTTTCCATGTTGCTTGTAACAGAAATGGATGCAGTGTGCTATCCATTTGGAAATTGTTTGTTTGGAGATGGCTTTGCCCCTGTTGCAAAGCTAACCAGTAATTGATCAGACTTTCTGAATGATTTGGTCCTGTCTAGATAGAATCTGAGCTATCTGTGCATATCGAGAGAGTGCAGGATCCTTTCCCCCTTGTTTTGTAGGTTAGGGAAAAAGGTGGCCAAATTAATGTATTGGTTGAAAGCCACACTGGACACCACTTTGGGCGTGAAGGATGGGTTAGTCCTGAGTGAAACCGTGTCAGCATGGAAGATGATGAAGGGCTCTACAGCCATGAGTACTTGTAGCTCAGAGACTCTTCTGGCTGAAGTGATGGCCAGAGGAAAAGCTGTCTTCCAGGAGAGAAATGTTAACTCTGCTGAAGATGCTGGTTCAAAGGGTGGCAGGGTGAGCTTTTCCAACACAAAGTTAAGGCCCAAACTGGGGTATGTGCTCTTCTGGGTGGCCTCAAGTTGTTGCCCCTCTTACGAATTGTTTGATCAGAGGTTGTGAGAAAAGGGGCTGCTCTGTATGGAAATGAGCAGAGATAGCAGAGGCATGAATTTTAATAGACGAAAAGGAGTGACTACTGTGTAACAGGTCAGCTAGGCAAACCAGGATGAGAGGTTGGGAGGGCTGTGCCATATCGGCTCCCTTAGCCTGAATCCAGGTATAGAACATTTTCCATTTGTCAGCATAGTACTTTCTAGTGCTAGGGCATCTGGCCTCATGTATAACATCTAGAACCTGTTTACTGAGGTTGGCATATTGATCAGTGGTCAGGGAATAAGCCAGGCTGCCAAACTGAGTGTCTGCAATTGGGGATGCAAGAATTCTCCTTCCCTCTGGGTCAGGAGGGTTGGGGTCTGAGTGAGATGCCATGGTGGCAGTGCAGACAGGCTGCGCAGCAGTGGGTACCAGTACTGGCAGGGCCAGTCTGGAGCATTACGAATTGTCCTTGGTTTTTCCTCCCTTATTTTGAGCAGTACCCTAATGATGAGAGGTAGTGGAGGAAAGGCAGAGACTGATAGATTGACCCAGGGGAAGGACAGGGCATCCACTTTCCAAGCCATGCAGTGATGCTCCCTCTTGCAGAACTTGCTGAGCTGATGGTTGGTGTGGGAGGCAAAGAGGTCGACCTTTGGGATGCTCCATTTCTGAGTTATTAGGGTGAAGGTTCTTTTGTCTAGTTGTCACTCATGTGCGTCCAGAAGATTTCTGCTTATGTGGTCTGCCAGAGAGTTTAGAGAACCTAGCAGGAATTATGCTAACAGGTGGAGCTACATGGCAGAGGCTGTGTGCCAAAGATTCATGGCCAGCCTGCATAAAAGGTAGGAGTGAGTACCTCCCTGCTTGTTGATATACTACATCACATTGGTGTTGTCTGTTTTGACCAGGAGAGCCCCTGAGAAGAGAAGAGGCCTGAAAGCTGTAATGCATGCTGGACAGCTAACATCTCTTTTTGGTTGATGTACAGATGGATTTGCTGTGGGGTCCATTGGCCCTGTATGCACCTGCCGTCCAGGTGTGCACCCTCAGGCATAGTCTGATGCATCTGTGGTGAGGGTCTGGGTGGAGGGGGATGGTGAGAAAAGTAGTCCCTTGTTGTGGAAGCATGCTGCTGCCCACCACAGAAAATCTTTCCTTAGGCAAGGTACCATAGGTATAAGAGTTTCCAGGTCTTGAGAGTGTTCATACCAAAGGTTTTTTAGGTACCACTGAAGTTCCTTCATATGCAGTCTGGCATATGGAATGAGTAGAATGCAAGATGCCATGAACTCCAGAGCTTGCAGGATTTTCCTTGTAGATAACTGGGGTCTGGTGGCTAGTTGAGAGAAGTAGGCTGTCAAGTAAGTTTGCTTTTCTGGTGTAAGGAATGCCATCTGGGATGCTGTGTCCAGGCCTGCTCCCAGGAATATAATCCTTTGGGTGGGTACTAGCTTGGATTTGTTTTCGTTGATAGTGTACCCTAGGGAGGTCAGTAGAGACTTTACAAAGACCAGGTGCTTGAGCAGCTTTTCCTGTCTGCCTGAATTAGGCAGTCATCTAAGTATGGGTAAATTTGGATATTCCTTTGTCTGCAAAAGGCAATGGCAGGAGCCAGACATTTTGTGAAAACTCTGGGACCAGTAGATAAGCCAAAGGAAAGTTCAGAGAACTGAAAGTACAGAGATCCTGCCCTGAAACGTGGATATTTCCTGCATGATTCCCTGATAGGAATGTAGAGGTAGGCTTCTTTTAGGTGTAGGGTGGCTAGCCAAGCATACTTGGACAGCATGGGTAGCAGTTGTTGCAGAGTGAGCATTTTGAATTTTGGTATCACCAGGAAGGTGTTTAGAATGGATAGATTGAGGATGGGGTGCCAGGTGACCTCTTTTCTGGGTACCAGAAAAAGTCTGGAGTAGAAACCTTGACCTTTCTGTTCTGCAGGAATGTGCTCTATTGTCCTCATAGACAGCAGGGAAAGGACTTGTTTTTGCGCCTCTACCCACTGGTCTGGAGGTAGATCTGGGAACCCTTTTGGGGTTGGAAGTGTGTGGAAGGAAAATCTGTATCCCTGGGACACTATGTTGAGGACCCAGCGGTATTTGGTAATGGTGGCCCAGGTGCTTGCGTGAAAGGAGAGTTTTCCTCCCAGGGGTAAGTGAAGGTGGGCAGAGGGAGGGGTTGGGGGTGAAGAGTCATTGTGAGTTCTTACCATGAGGGGGTGGCATAGAACTCCCTGGTTTTGAAGTGGAGGAATTCCACTGTTTTGATCTCTGCATTCCCCTGTGGCTGTTGTCTGGGGGGTCTGCTTCCCAAGGGTCCGGGCTGAATTGACCTGGTGGGAGCAGGAATGGACCAGTGCTTGGAGGGGCAATGCCTGCTGAACCTGGGTGGCTGGACCTGTAAGAAATCCTTAATTGTCTGCATAGATTTAGCTTTTTCTTCCATCTTTTTTAAGACCTCCTCTGCCTTAGTGCCAAATAAGTTGTCTTTGTGCAAGGGTGCATCCAATAATTTAGATTTAACATGGCCTGGCAAGGGCTGTTCCTTAAGCCACGCATGCCTTCTAAGGACAGAAAAAGTGACTGCTGCCCTGCAAGAAGCTTCTAGGGCATCAAAACCACAGTGTAAGGTGTGCTTAGTCACTCGACTTGCAGAATGCATTAACTCTTGTAACCCTTTAGATTCTGCACAAGCAGGAAAGAAAGACACTTTTTGTTTTAGGAGTTCCATGGTATGTTGCTGAAATTTTAGCATATGGAACTGGCAATTTAGTGCTCTGATAGCAAGTGTAACAGAGGTGTATACTTTTTTACCCCATCTGTCTAGTGCTCGGGAATCCCTATCTGAGGGGGTGGGATTCTTAGCAGAGGTTGCTCAAATTCCTTCAGGCCCTTGAGAAATTACCTCAGGGTCAGCTGTAGGATTTTTGAAAAGAAATTTGTGTGAGTCAGGGACTCTATAGTACCTGTCAGGTTTTCTGGGTGCAGGAGGGAGGGTGTCAGGAGTCAAACTGGATTCCAGGAAAACATCGTCGACAACATCCAGGACTGGGGGAATAACCAGGGGTCTGTGCTGTGGAAGATCTAAGAATTCCCCGAGTCTCTTTTTAGACTGAGGTTACTCCTGACATTCCCATTGGAAATGCTCCCTTAAAGAATGAAGGGTTTCCCCAAAGGAAAAATCCTTGGGTGGAGAAGCTGAAGGAATGGAATCCTCTGCATCAGAATCCTCATAAGCAGAGAGGGGTTGCATGTCTTCATATTCAGATGCATCAGAGTCATCAGACTCCTGTTCAGACAAAACTACTAGGGACAGAGCTCTTTTTCTTTTGGAAAGGGTAGCTTGGCTTCCCCTGATCAGCATGATAAGGTCCTCCGCCATTTTAAGCATTTGAGACTGAGGCAAGGAAGCAGGTGCCTGAGATTGGGTCGGTTTCTTGGGTGTTTTTTGTACCTTGGGCTTTAGAAACTCAGTAGTTTTCAAAAGAACGGTAGATGCGAAAGAAATCGGTTTGTGTCGAAAATCTGTAGTGCGAAGTACTTCCTCAGAAGCCGGTGCCTGCTCAGCAGCTCCAGACCCATCCGAGGGAGAGACAACCGCAGGATTCTTAGTCGAAGAAGAGTTTTGCGGCATACCGGACTCTGAAAGGGTCTCGGTAGCGGCCTGCGAATCCACAGAAGCGGGCATCAGGGGCTGCGAAAGCGCCTCACTGAGGACTGGAGAACTGATGACTAGCTTAACGGAAGCGTCATCGGTAGGTTTGGACCTATGCAATATGTCTCTGTCTTTATCCTTATGTTGTTCTAGAAGATCTGCTGTTGGATGGCATACTGAAGCCATTTTGGAATTCGAGGACTGTAAGTGAAAATATCTAGCTACAATAAGGGCCCAATGACGTACAGTTCTGGCATTGGAACAAAGCACAAAAGTGACAGCGTGGGATGTCGTGGTCTGGACCTAAGCAAGTGACACAGTAAGAATGAAAGTCTCGGTGTGGTATTTGCTTTCCACAGGCGAGACAATTGTTAACTTCTTCTGACATCGGTTAGTGCAAGAAAAAAGGATCCCCAACGGGGTACTTACCTTTAGAAGACTTCATCTTCAATTCGGATGACGAAACTCAGGTAGCGGCCAACTGGCACTCATGCGAACTGCTTCTGCTTCGGGCTCCGCGGCAAGAAAGACTGATGTAATGGCGCTGACTGCCTTTCCTTATACTACTGATGACCTGTCGTCAGTCCTGAAGCGACAGCAACTGATGCAGAAATACTAAGTCTCTGGTATTCGGGTCGGCCAAGGGCTACCCTGGCAGGGATAACCCAAATGTGATGACTGCAACAGTGAAACACAAACATCATCAACTGAAGCAGTCATTTTTCCCAGTACTTGGAGAACTAGTTTGGCAGAAGCTCATTTCTTTCTGATCAAAATTCATACATAATGTTGAAGATCATTTGCTCTGTCCTGTGGAAGTTTTGTTATCATTGTTGTTGTGTTTATCTCTGTTCCTATGAAGACCAAGCTCTGACATGACTCTAGAGCAGATTTTTAATAATTTATTGTAATACCTAGGGAGGAACAGAGCTGTAGAGTACAGTCCCTGGCTTGTAGTAGAAGATGCCTGGTTGGGGCAGTTATGAGCCAGTCATCCAGATATGGAAACACCCTGAATCCTTGGCGTCTCAGGTCAGCAGCCACTACTGCCATGTATTTGGTGAACACTCTGGGGGCTGTAGTCAGACCAAAGGGCACAGCTTGAAACTGGAAGTGACCGGCTCCAAGCCGGAAGTGCAAGTGCTTTCTGGATCACCTTTCCATTCGCATATGGTAATACGCATCCTGAATGTCTATACAGCACATCCAAATGTCTTTTTCGAGGAATGGAAGTATCAACTGCAGTGTCACCATTTGGAACTTGGTCTTCTTCACAGATTTGTTCAGAATGCCGAGGTCCAAAATGGGTCTCCAGTCTCCTGTTTTCAATGGAACCAAAAAGAACCTTGAGTATGTTCCGAATCCTCTCTGGTCTGCAGGGATTTCTTGGATGACTCTTTTTCTTAGCAACTTTTGAATTTCTGTGGTTGCTTGTTCCTTTTGACTGGGTGGAATGTCTGGAACTGATTTGTTTATACAGGAGTGGGGTGGGAGAAGGGAATAATGTGAATCCTGGATAGTATGTCCTGCATCCACCTGTCATTTATCATCATTTGCAAGGTATGAAGATGCAGACACAATTGTCCCATGACTGCCTCCAGGGGCACCCATTCAGGAGAGCTGAAAGGGCCTACCAAAGGAAGATTCTCTGGAGCCCTGATTACGCAGGCCACCCCTGCAGTGAGGGCAGCGTCTTCCATTATTGTTCCCCCTCTGCCTCTAGCGGAACTTTCACCCTGTGTGTCTTGGAAATACCATTGTGATTTTTTTGAACCACATCATTCCACTACCTCTCTGACCTTCGGGAAAGGGTCTAGTAGGTGTGGAAAAACACACTCCAACAAAAGATAAGATCTTATCTTCCTGTTTACAGCTGGTGAGTGTTTCTTTTACTTTGGGCCCAAAAAGAGAGGAGCCATCAAAAGGGCATCATCATCATCATCATGGGCGTTAATGAAGGAAAACTTGAAGGGCTCCATGAAATTGCAAAGGTGCATCTAGGCCTGCCTCTTAAGAGCAATGCTTGAACCCACTGCCCTACTTATTCCATCTGCTACATATGAGAGGAGGAGTTTACAACAGTGTTCAGGGTGGTGAGCTGAGCAGTTACTTTGTCTGCTTCCGCATCAGCTACAGCTCCTTGGAGGGAGTCTGACAGTTCATTTAACAGTTCCCTCTGTAACCTAATAAAATGGGTCAAGTAGTTCAGCGACCATTGGCAAAGGTTGCTGATGAAAAGATGCACTTCCCATACCTATCTGTGTTCCTAGAATCCTTATTTGGGGGAAGGATAGTGGAATTGGTCTCAGATCGTTCCTTTTTAGTGCCCACTGCTATGACCACGGCATCAACTATTATACCTTTAGTAAGGAAAGGATTGTTCGAAGGGGCAGTGATATATTTATTTGGTCTCCTAAGAGTCGGCTCTGTGGAATCTGGGTCTCCCAAGCCTTTCAAGAGATTAAATCAATAAGCTCATCAGAAGGAGGGTTCACCCAAGAGGTGGAAGGGCGAGACCAGAAAGGTTTCAGGTATACTGAACTCCTCAGCTGAAGGGGTTGTGGACTGTCAGTCATCTCTCTATTTTAACATTTCCAGGATGTCTACAAAGGAAGCATCTTCAGGAGGTGACCATGGGGACCCTTCTGCATCATTGAGATCAGTATCAGATGTGATTGACTCCTCTGGGGAGTCAAGGTGCTTCCTCTTTCAAGTCCTTTTCTGAGGGACTTCCTCAGTGAGGTAGTCTGGGGAAGTTTCAGAAGAAGGAGGGGGGTCCCTTGCTGGATATCCTGAGGCCTGGAGTCTCTGCGGTCCTGTGGAGAGGGTATATGAGAAGGCAAAGTCACTGGCGCAGAACTGGGATGAAGATATGGGATAGACTATGTCTGGGACTGAGATGTAGTCAATATCCTCCTCATAATCTTGAAGGCACTATGTCCCTGCTCCAAAGAACACCCCAGATCTCACAAAAGAGATGTTGGGGCCGAAGGAATCTCAAGCACTGGAAACAGAAGCTCTGAGGTGGAGGAAGGATCCAAACTCCTGTAACGAAGCCCCCAGAGGCAGGGTCAGATCCAGAGAGATCCAAACCTGCTCTGTGGATCCAACTGGGGAGTGTCAGCTCCTAGAAGTCTCCTGCTCCAACTGAGCGGAAACACTCAGGGCAGATGTCAGATCTAAGGAACCCATGGATCAAGGATCTCAGACAGACACAAGCTGGACATCAGAATCTTCCAGCTCCGAAACAAGGGGATGGATCGGAGGAGGAGCAGGCACTGATAAGCAAGACTTCACTGGTTCCGATTCCTTTGGGTTGGGATCCAGTAACAACTTGGGCAAGGCCAGTGTCTTTAGAAGATTCTGCACTACCCTATCCACATTATCTTCAGACAAACTCCTGGTAGACTGAGTAGATAGGGTTGGAAACCTTGAATTAGTCAAGAATGGAGAAGGGGGCCTAGAAGATATTGGTTACAATGATGCAAAATGGCTCCTGTATCTAAATTCAGTGGTAGCTGAAGAGGTCGTAGCTGCTCCGATGAACTCTTGGATCTGGAAATGACTGTCTGCTCTGTGGGTTCTGTGGGAGCAGACAGTTTAGGAGCTTTTTGTTTCAGCTCCGAAGAAGACTTTGGAGTCAAAGAAGAACACTTTTGTGACTTGTCGGATTTTGAAGAGGTTGCAGACTCCAGAGAAATTGCCTCAGAAAAAGGAGTTTTCAGCAGTCCCTTTAATAGCAGCTTGTTTTTAGGCTCCACAAGAGCCCTTTGGTTAAAACCATGGCAAACAGAGCATGATTCTTGGAGAAGAAGAGGCCCCAAGCAATACACACAAAGTGTGTGAATCACTCAGGGGCATCTTCTTCCCACACTGTTCACATTTTTTGAAACCAAGAGGTTTCCCTTCCTGCTTCTGAGACATTATCCTGATAAGAAAGTACGTTAAGGGAAAAATACAAAAAAGCACACACACACACACACACACACACACACACACACACACACACACACACACACACACACACACGGAACATCCTCTAACTTGAACAGAAGGATGGTATTCAGGAAAAATAGAAGTCTTTTTTTTTATTATTAAACAGAAGAAATCATCCTCTAACTCAAATGGACGAGAAAGGAAAGGGAAGGGACAACAATTAAGGATTAATGCCCTCTAATTTAAACGGACGTTAGTAGGGAAAGGAAAAGGGAATCAATGCTCACTAAACAGTGAAAAATACTGGTAAGGGATATAATCAAATGGTACAGAAAGACTATCTCTAAACTAACATTAAACTAATAACTAGAAAACTAAGTTCATAAAAGGATTATTTGAAAAGAAAAAAAGCACTTAGTTCAGAGCTTGCTTCAGAACCACATCCTTCCCAAAGTGGCAAACGAGATCTGTGGGAGTTAGGTACTGGCATTATGGGTAAGGTAGAAAGCCCATGAGCTTTGCTGAAGGCCTCCAGCTTTTGTAAAAGGCCAAAACGGATCCGGTGAATCGGATCTGACCCATCAGTGAGAATAAAGGCGAGACTGACAACATCATATCAAACATTCAAATAGCAAGTATAACATCCTCTTTATGGTGCAATATTTTTGTTCTTCTAGTGAACAGCCAGTGTGAAAACTAACGCCAACCGTGGCGATCTAGATTAGATACTGCTTACGGGATGTGTGGAAAACATCCTCCAACGGCTATAGTAGAAGACAACCTGGTGAAACAAATGAAAAGGTCTAAAATAAGATGGGGTGGAGGAGGGTTAAATGAACATAGCAAGTCTGAGCCTCACAGAATTATTTATATGACAAGTATATGTCAACATTTTACCTTCTAAATATAGGACTCTTGCTGCATTCAGCATTAGTAGGAAGGATTTTCAATCAGTTTTAGTATAAGTTGCAGGAGGCAGAGCTAAGTCAGTAGAGCTCAACCTATCATAGTAAGTCAAATCTACTTCAATAGGTACTGCTGCTATATGAAGCAAACTATGATGCAGTACAAAAAAAATAAAACTAGATGAAAATTCTCTCAGCTAGCTATGAGACAGTGTAAGCTCTAGGACAAATCAGTGTGTGTCATATTCTGCTGCATTAAAGCAAGATCAAAGCTTTAATCTGAACAAGAGTAATTACCTTAGCATATCAAATATCAAAAGAACATAATCTCCCTTAAAGAGAGTGGAAAAAAGAGTATCGTTAGCAAATAATGTTATGGAGTATAAATGATTGTCAACAGATTCAGAGCTTACCATACACTGTTATCTGTTATAATACAGCTGCACAGTTACTATAAAAAACGAACAAACAAGTATACATAGGATGTGAAATGGGGAAAAAGTCTACATCTACCCGTGTGTGTGACTTTACTGAACCACATAAATAAGCCACATATGTCTACACAGCTGCACAAATGAACCCTTTTCTAAATTACGTACAGAAGGAGTACAAATGGTACCCTAAAAAACAGATAAAAAAGCACAAAGCAGACAACTGTGTTTCAGGAAATTTGTACACGTACACAAATTCAGAGACTTAGGTCACAGAATAGTTATCCACCGTCATGGTGATGGTTTACAAAATGTGACATGCCACCACAGTAATGGTTTAGAAAAGATATGCTGTATTTCTGATAGAGTATTTTTACACACTAGATAAAATTTGCTGCAGCACGTAGGAAATTTCCCTATGCTCCAGACAGAACCACGTCAGTGATGATAGGGTGTGGCATTAGTGTCACAGATGATACAAGAGATACCAGACAGAAATGAAGTAGCAAGCCTAGTTTCAAGAGGCTGACTGAGTCACTGTTGTATCTAAAGTGGCTAGTGAAGCATCAGAGTACAGCTGTATACTGAACTGCCAGAAGATAACAAAGAAGAAATGGAGGAAGGGACAGAAAGTGTGGATAATTATACTGATGTGAACTGCCAAATGTTTGAAGGTAATAGCGCATTTGTGCATTGCATATACCTTGAAAAAAAACAGTTTAAAGTCAGCAATCTGTTAATTCAAGCTGTAGAGTGAGACCAATCTAGTCCCTGGAACAGAAGAACATAATGGGTTACAAAGATTAGCATCAGCCTAAACAGGTAAATTAGTCATGCTGGGCATGTAAACAGAAGGCTTCTGTGTTTAAACAGTACTACAAGTGTAATGAATGTTTTTGCTGTGGCAGAACCCTTTCTTTAGGAGTTCACAATTGTCATGCATGTTGGTGACTCACTGGACTGCTTGGTTCCACTGTACTTCAGGGATCTTC
Organism: Protopterus annectens; assembly: GCF_019279795.1. Classification (NCBI taxonomy): domain Eukaryota; kingdom Metazoa; phylum Chordata; order Ceratodontiformes; family Protopteridae; genus Protopterus; species Protopterus annectens. The sequence continues at coordinate 635,577,794 of NC_056747.1, forward strand.
ACTGTTGATTAAAAAAAAAAAAAAAAGAAAACAAGTATGCATGACTGTTTTGGTCAGCGAAATATTCCATTTCACAGCCTACAGGACTAAATAAATTGTTTGAAAAGGAAAAGCAAACCCATCTTTATATGCTCTAAATTGTAACAGCTGAAGAGAAGAAAGCAATGCAAATCAGTGGGTTTACTGAAAACTAATGCCTTTAAGCATATATCAAGAACTGATAATTTACCATTTAGAAAAGCAGGATAGAGGATGATACAGTGACAACATACTGGTGGGCTGGAAGGGTCTTGCTAAATGTATCAAAGAAGACTGTAGAGTTTTCCTTGGAACAGGAGATGGCACACACACTCACCATCATCTATGTAATGTTTGTAAATGTGTGTACCTGTAAATGAGGGAAAACATTGCTATTTTACTCACTGTAAAAGAGAGAAAATATTGCTCTTCTACTCACTAACGGATTGCCAAAAACAAGTATTATGGTACCCATGTCAACGACACTACTTTGCGGAAAAATATGCTACTGAATGGGAAACATATTTGGTCCAATAATAAGCCCTGTTGTAGGAAGTTGCTTGATTTCCCATTAACCTAAGAAAATACAAACTGATACCATCAGTCCATCACTGCTGTGGATCACGGTATACAGCGATTAAGATATGACAGTGGGAGCAGGTGAATCAGAAGCAGTCACACAACTAAAGGGCACACTGAGTATTTTTAGTATAAAAAAAGAAGGGATTTACAAAACAATGGCAAACTGTGATAAAGTGCATCAAATGTGCTCCACAAAAAACATTATAGCTAATGCTGCATAACAACACACTGGAATACTCAGTAGAAAGACTTTTGACTCTCAAATAATAAACACACAACACATACAAGTGCGTTTTCTTATAAACTTCCTCAGGTGAATTTATCTGATGAAACACATGGGAAAGTGTGTTTGCATTGTGTGGCACCTACTAAAAGGTTTGCAAAATAAGAATTTACCCAAAGGTTTCATAAGGCAGGCCAGAAAATGTTGGATGTCAGACATAATGGGGTGATGAAGGTTAACTTTTTTTGGGACTTTGGAAAGCAGGTAAAACTTAGATGCTGGATAAATCAGCCTTTTAGCAAATGCAGGGAGCTCATAATCTGCAATGGAAGAGGTAATGGTAACCTCAGTCTAGTTAAGGGGCAGTTATTCTAGGAGGGACCGCAAAAGAGTCTACAACAGCAAGCTGTCCTGGTAATACATCTCCTCACTTCCCTGTGGACAGATACAGCTGACTATTCTAATAGTGCTGTCATTTTCTTCAGATGAAGCAGGAGGAATTTCAGTGTAAAAGCATGTTGCAAGATTTACTCTCCAAAATACACCTTGCAGGTCAAGCTGAATCTGGGGTCATTGAATGTTACCGACTGACAGTACAAAACAGAGACTCTTACTTATTAGACATTGTATTTCTTTTCTACAAGAAGCTCTGGAAGGAAGCATACCACTAGATTTGCTGGTCTTCCACTAAGGAAGGTTAACTGTCTGTGAATCTACTGGAATAGGGAATGAAGCTTCCTGGGTTTAGTGCGCTTTAACATAAAAAAGACAGAAGCTAAAGTACAGGCTGCTGCCAGTGATGAAAGAAATGTGGTAAGCAGGAATATTGGTTAAAAGGATCAAAAAGCTGCACTCACATGACAACAAGAGAGTTTTACAGTTTCCTCAAAAGACTGTTTCTCATCCGTGCAACAAAAAGGGAATTGTGTGTGTATGACTTAACTATAACATTTTTCCTCAAAGGAATTTTTGGTTATACACCTGAAACAATATCTAAGAAACACTGCACATTTCTCATGGGGCATACAGGCTTTAAATAATATACAGAAGAGTAATGTTCTGATTTTGGTTTTTGAAATTAAACTGTGCTAGAATAATCTAAAGCTACGTATTTATAAAAATAGGAAGTGGCGTCTGAAGAGATTATAAAATGCAATCTATATAACAATGTCATTAAAACAACTAGCTCACAATCTCACTCAGAAATTGTGTTGTGGGAAAAGAGAGCCATAAGCTGAAAGGAACACCGTGAAATTGTGGACAGTCTCACCACAATACAGAGGATGGTGTGTGAAAATGAAACAGATACATGAAGATGCTGTACATTTACCAAGCAATGGATTTATATATTGTGAAGGATGGCAATCATTATGTGAAATGCAAGGGTATTTTGGGGGGAAATTCATTGGAAAATACATTAAAATGTAAAGTAAGTGTTGAAAAAAATTAAAATAATTTACAGTGAAGTGAAATATGTACAAACCGTCGAGAATAACTTGAAAGAAAACAGGAAGGAGGAAAGTCTAAAGAAAGTTAGGAGCAACAGTCTGTTATTCAAGAACAATTTCATTATAAGGAAGGGAGAAAAGACAGACAGAAAAAATTATAAAGACAAAAATTAGTAACGGCAGGAAATAAAGAGGCAGATAATAAAAAGGAAGGAAAGGATGACAGGTCCATTTGGTCAGTGCCTAATAAATATGAAACCATGCATGAATACAGGAAAGACTGCAGAGATGAGGATGACATGTAGTATCGAAGGGAGAAAAGAAATTAGGAAAGACAGCTGTGCTTTCCAAAGTAGGAAAATAATGGAAAAAGAAAAGTGTATTATAAAACTGAAGAGTTTACAAGCATTAAAAAGGAAACAGTGTTGAGTAGTTTTGATGGAAGAAATAAAAGCTAAATATGGGGAATGGGAAAAATAAAGTCTACAACAGAAAAGTGCAGTTCTAAGAGGCACTCATATTAACAGCAGATCTTCAAGGAAAGGTCATTGTAACAGTACATCGTAACACCAAAGGAAAAGTTCTTAGAGAAGGAGGAGGCAGATAGACTGCCTTTGTTTCCAGAATTTGTATCAAGCCAAAAGACAATCATAAACGATCTGCATAAGTCAAAGTCTCACCATCATCTTTCTCTGAAATGGAATGAGGAAACGGAAGAGCAGATGAAGTCCTTTTTCCTTCTTTGCTCTTTGGACATACCAGAGAACTTGTGGGGGTTAATGAAGATATTGATCACAATAATGTTTCTCTCCTAAATAAAACAAACACAACTTAAGGTGATAGTTATTTGAGGGAGTTTGACATCCCCAAGAAAACTTGTTGGCAAGTTTCTGTACACGTTTTGAGAAAACTGCACAAACAGTACATGTTTTAAATAAAATGAGAAAAAATTCTATATTCTTGAAAATGCTTTTCAGATTTTATCTTGGAGAAACATCCAACAAACTTATGGAAGTTACCTGAATGACCATTCACTTTACAGGTTAAAAGAAGTAAACTGGGTGTGAAGTTGTTTCCATGTTACAGTGCTCTTGGCCCATAAAGTGGGGCAAATGTGTCATCAGCAGTAATGATGGTTAGATAAGTTTTAGGTACAGAGGACAGAAAACATCCTCCCATACCCACCAAGTAAAATATGGTAAAAGGTTCAGTTATAAAACATGTAAATAATCATAAGAAAGGCAATTCATAAGGGCTTACTGGAGTTTATATTCAGCTTGCTCCTTTTTATAGGAATAAGGGTCATGGGTTTCTTGTTGCAAGTGTTTATCAGGTTCTAGTTTACTGAAAGGTATTTTGGGAATTGTGTGGTTCACGGAAAATATGAATGTGTAAACTAAAAAAGTGCTTCTCATTTGAGATGTTCCCTGAATGCATTCGTTTTTTACATGTTACTTGTGTTTTGTTATTAAATAATGCTTAAAATAAATGGGAAATTAATAGTTGTATTTAAGTCATCTGGAATACAGTATTCTTGTGAGCCAAGAGTCTTTATGCAAGCTCTAAGAAGACCTTCTACATTGCCCACCTGATCATGAAGGGATTCACATCCAGATCAGGAGAGGTCATTGTACCCCTGTATTCTTCACTTATCAGACCAATGATTGAGTACAACGCCCCATTCGGAATGTACCTTACCCGACACCTGCAGCAGTTGGAAAGACCCCAAAAGTTCCTCACCAAAAGGATAAAGGGGCTCAAACATATGTCATATGATGCCCGACTGAAGAAACTCCAGCTCTATTCAGTCGCATACCGTCTTCTCAGAGGTGATCTGTGCCTGACATACAAGGCCATGTCCAAACCGGAATTAATGGACATGCACCACCTCAAAAAATCCAAATCCACCAGAGCCACGAGAGCAAGAGACTTAAACCTCAACACGGATATAAATAGGACGTGCTGGAGGGACAGATTCATCACCCAGAGACTCCCTACACTATGGAACAGAATCCCAGTCCATGTGAGGCAGAGCCCCTCACTGACTCTGTTCAAGAGAAATCTTGACGAGTGGATGGGTGATCGTAGGTTTACCCCGGGAATCATCTCTGTATCACTGCTGGGCAGAGGCACAGCAAACTAATGGGTATAGTATTCGCATCCTAAGGGGTGGTGAAAGCCACACACACTCTGGCTAGGCTTATAAATGCCCTAGGGCAGATAGCCTAGTATGAACCTATGAACCTATAAATGATGGTGAAAAAAAAATGAAAGCCATCCCATTACAGTGGTCTCATCCCATAACAAAGGACAAATAAGTGTCAATCGCAGAGGTGATGTCTAGATGATCTATGTGTGGAAAAGAGAACCCCCCCCCAGCAAATGGAGAAAATATGGTACAAGGGCACACTTACAAAACATTTAAGTAATTAAATATAAAATAATTCATTGCACCTTATATTTAGCTTGTTTCCTTTAGTACAGGTCAGGTGCCTTGTGATTGCAAATGTTTTCAGGTTTTAGTTTATAAAATTTATTTTGGAAATTAGATGGTTCACATAAAATATTGGAGCCCATATGAGATGTTGAGTTTATTTCATTAGGTTCTTTTAAGTCTGTTGTGCTTTATTATATAAAAAATGCAAGAGATGGAAAGGAATGACTTAAGAGTTGCTTTATAATAAAACTGGAAAACAGCATGGCTATGAGCCATCAATGCGTCTTCACACATGATCCAGAGGAAGCTTTATGGAAAACACCAGGAAACCATGTTTTGAGACTTAAAACAGATAACTAAACTCAGGAAGCGAAGACATAAGAACTATTGCTTTGTAGCATACCTTTGGGACAGAGTTCAAATTGTGGAACCATTGTCTGCAGGGACACTGAAATTGCATGTCGGACTGAAAAGGCATACAGTGTAAGGAAGAGTGTATCTTTTAGCTATAACCACTCAAATTTTAGTTTAAAGGTTACAGTTTTTTCCATCTTTAGTCATTTTTGAATGTTTTACTTTCAATTTCTTGTGTAACCTTTGACTGTTTGCATATGTATATTCAAGGATAACACTTTACCTTAATTAAATAAAGAATGTATTTAATTTTAAATGCCTGTGGCTGATGGTTTACTTATTGGTAAGGGGCTATGCAGTTTACTGGTTTATCCAACTGTTGGAATCTGGACACAATACCTTTGTGATTAGCTGTGCTAAGTAGAGGGATTTCCTAACTACAGTTGCAGACATACAGAAGCTGATGAAGCAGGAGTAAGACTAACTAGCATTATAGTCTAGAAAAGCTTGGAAATTCCCAACTGTCTTAGCTAAAGTATATATATATTTTTTGTTAATTTTGATTAAATTCAATGCAATGCTCACAGCTGCAAATGACACTGCCATAAAAAAAAGTGACACATGACACTTTTCTGAAGAAGTCTGATGCCAACAAGAAGACTTGTCGGTAATTGTTTCTTGGAATGTCATAACGGTAATTGTTTCTTGGAATGTCATAAATAAAAGTACAAAGCTATGTACAATAAATTCCTATAGTGAACAAGAGAAATGTCTTCGTTAGCACTGCCAAAGACTAAGGACTGGGAGTGACAAAGAAATCAGTAATACAATACAGATGAATCACTCATGTCTTGTGGCAAAATCATTTGATGTATATTGTTCATAGCTGGGCTCCCCCAACATCTTCATACAGATGCTAGGTGCCCTATGGACAAGTAAATGCAAGAAAAGATTAGTCTAAGGAATTCCCTGTTTTCTAAGTAACAGTAGTGTAGAAGCTAGTACACATACGCAGTGGGAAGTGGGGGGAGGGGAACAACCTGCCACATGGGGTTTATAACAACAGCTTCTGCAGGTCATTGTTACTTCGTCTAAGTCACACTCAAATTTTCTTAGTTTCTGAACTTGTGTTATCAAATCTTAAAGTTCCAACAAGTCATTAACATTGCTGATACTTGGAAAGTGATGACAGAATATGCTACACTGAAATCAAATACATGATTTACATAATCTAGCAGCCTTGGGATGAGAATATGTAAAGGCACTATACCTTGTGACAGTCTATGAAACAAGTATCTTCCACTTCAGAATGAGAGGTTTTCTTGCATTAGGTCACAGCCTTCTTTATGATATTTAAGACTTGAGTGGAAAAAGATGTTTGAAATCAAAAACCTAACCCTCACACTGATAGGTTCAGGATTTCAAAAACTAGGATGTAATACCATGCACTTTCATTATATTGGTAAGGATTTATGTAAAGGTAATGGCCATGGTGGAAGAATGACCAGGCTCATTAGCAGAGACTACCACAACAGTCTTGGATAACAGGGACCGATGAGAATTAGACCTTCCTTGTTTGGTCAGCTTAGATTAGCATGTTTTGAATATGAGGAAATTGAGAGGAGGAATACTTAAAGATCTGAATTAATCAGAAACAGAAAGCTTCTGTCTTCCAAACAGTGTTGTGGGGAATTAGACAGCAAAAAGATTAACACCGTTTGTTGTGGTGTATAGCAAATAGGTCTTCTTTTGGAAGACTTACAGTGTCTTGAAAAATGTACCAATCTATTTTTCATTCAAGTGCCAGTGTTACTTCTCTGCTAATGGTATCTGCCATACAATTGATTCCATAAACCTGGAATATGAGACTTCAAGTAGATGCAGGCTGAGTTATAATATTTTCTCCTAAAGTCCAGCTGTCTCTTTGCACATACAAAAAAAAAGGAACATGACTGCTATATGTACCACATTACTGTTACATTGTAAGTCTTGATCCAAAAAGGGTTTTGCCTGACATATGTCCTGTAAAGGTATAAGAGGCCTATAAACTGCTTTCATCTTCTTCATGGTGTCTACCTAGAAGAGATCTTTCCTTCTGAAGTCATCTGCCTTGCATCAAAAGGTCAATGAAAAGGGTTCCCCAAGCATAACTTGAAGAGACTTTCTTTAATCAGAAAAGGAAATAGAACAGCACTCACTGAGTGCTAGGAAGTACTTGAAAAAAGACATGGTTAGTAAAACACTCATTGAGCTTTAAACCAAATAGTTTACAGTAATAAGACTACTCTTAGTTTTTCCCTTCCTTTCCTTCGGCATAGGTAATTAACCACCTGGCATCATACCTAATGTTGTAGGCAAAGGAAAAATGACAAAGTGATACTGGGTGCCAACTACATTGGGAAGACTGGTGCTGCCTATAAGTTATCTCCACTGGAAAAAACAGGAAAGAAAGATTATTTCCTAAAATCTGAAAAGAAAACATATACAGTAAAGTAAAACCCACCATCAAAGACATTTAAATCATATCTACCTTCTTATAAACTGCAACACACCATGCATCTTACAGCACAAAGACTTTTCAGGCATCTAATGACAGAAAACTATTCTACAATATCTGTGACTATGAATCATAACACAGTACATCTCCACACAGAGCACTCACTGAACTGCATAATGTTCTATAACAGTTAGTAAAGCGTGAGGATCTGTTGGCACTTTATTACAACCCCCTCCAATAAAGGCTCACTTGCCCATTAACATTTTCTGGAAACCTAAATGATGCAAATCACAGAGAGTGCACAGCAAAGTTTTGAAATAATTTCCAGCCCAGTCTGTATATATATAGAGAAAAATGTGTGCATTTTGTTCACTGAGACCCTAAACAAAATGGAACCCAGTAACATGCCTCAAAATGACTTTGCCCCAGCAGCCAGCAGCTATTACTCATAGGTTCATAGGTGTTTACTAGGCTAACGACCACAGGGGCCTTTTTAAGCCTAGCCATGCATCCCAAATCTCTGACAAGTTCTGATACCCTTGATAAGTGTAAGCATGGGCCTGGGAGATGAACCATTTATAAGTTACCTGTTTGCATCAGAGGCATGGGTGCCAAACCAGGGATGAATTTCCGGTTTTCCATCCAGCTGTCCAAGTTGCGCTTGAATTGGATTAGGGAGGAACTCTGCTTTACATGGATGGGGGAGCCTGTTCCATGGACGGAGTAGTCTCTGGGTTACATACTTATCTCTCCAGCAGGTCCTACTTATATCACAGGCAAGGTTTAAGTCTTCAGAACGGGTAATTCTGGTACTGTTTGTTTTGTGGACATGCAGAAGGTCCATCACAGTGGGGTTTGACAATGCCCTGTATGCCAGGCATAGATCTCCCCTCAAAAGCCTGTAGGAAACAGAATACAGGGATAGAGCCTTGACGCAGTCTGCATAGGACATAATACTTATGCCCTGTATTCTTTTAGTGAGGAACCTCTGTGGATGTTCCAGTTGCTGGATATGCCTAATTAGGCACATACCAAAGGGGTACTGTACTCAATGATAGATCTGATGAATGCCAAATACAGGAGAACAATGACTTCCTTGGAAGTCCACTGGAACTTACCTGAAAAGGTGGTTTTCCTACCAGACATTGGTAAATTACTGTTCCTATACTCCACAAATCTGCTTTAGCATCATAGTGTTGTGACATAATAACTTCTGGTGCCTAGAAAAAAAGAAGATGCAAAGGTAATAACAGCCAGGGGTTTCAAAACACATTTTATAAAGACAAATGCAAATGTATGGTCATTGCTTTATGTCCATCTGTACATTTTTATCAATTAATGCAAAAAAGGTTTACCATATTTATGTATTTAAAATAAAAACGTGCAGTGGAGATGCTAACACTGATGAGAAAAGCAGTTTTATACAACTGGTCACAATCCTTTACACTCTGTAAATTACTGTTCAGGAAGGCACTGGGTGGGGAAGGCAAGGTGTCTGCTATGGTTGCTGCAAACATGGGGCTAAACAGCAACCTGTGTGCCACAGGATGAAGTTAGGAGAATGGAAAAATAAGAGGAGAATGTCAGCTTGCCTCCCATGGGGAGATGGAGGAAAAATTCTGGTACTGCAGTACAGATTCCTTATGGAGCCTTGGGGAAAGAGGTTATTTAAAGCCTACTATAAGAATGAGTAGTAAGCTTCATAAGTGAGAGAAGAGTCATATGGGGAAACATATGCCCAGTGAGCACTTGGACAGGTGCATCTCTCTCCTGGGTGGGGAAAGAAAAGGAAAGGTAAGGGTATACAAACACCAGTGTCCCAGAGTTTAACAGCAGATCAGTCCCCAGCACCCACTGACTAAAGCTATGCAACAACTAATTAGATACAGTGAGAGGTCACTGCAAAGGCAACAGCATGATGGTCAGCAATTTGCTGTTGGGGATGAACACAAAACAATCATTCTGTTCAGGATGACTTTACTACTTTTAATCACACAGTCTGGACCACAGTTCATAATGCAACACATAAGCAAATAACTCCTGATTTGGCTAAGCAGGTATGCTTCTAGTTTTCATTCTAATGAAATTCTTAAACCAGTGTGTAGTGCTTTGGTTATCAACCAGTCAAGTTTCACTTTTCCTTAGAGTCATGATATTTTATCATTATGACCTTGAGTTATCAGTTATTAATATTTTTAATTCAGTGCCTGATTTTGCTTTTTCATGCTTTCCTGGATTCCTGCTTCTAATACCAAGAAGGATGGCAGCAGCTCAGAAGAACACATTTACTCTAGACAGAACAAAACGCCAACACCAGAATGCAATAAACTATAAATTAAAAAAAAAATGAAAAGAACAAACATGCTACACAGCATTTAAAGTTCAAAGCTGCAAGAAAGGTATGGGTACGGCAAATCGCATGATCCCTTTTCCTACACACACAATGGTCTACCAGTACTGTAAGGCAATTCTGTTCTTAAACACAGCAGTATACGTAAGCAGAGTAAACGATGAGGGACAGGTCTGATGCAAGCCAAAATAAATAAATAAATAAAACAAGTTATTTCTGTGGTATCCCCAAAACCTCAAAACAACCAACTAAACAAGTATAGTGGGTCCAAAATCAAAACAGTGTAAGAAACGTCTGTGTGTGGAAGATTTTCAGTCCATATATCTCTAGTTAATCACTGTATATTAATAAGATCAGACAATAGCAGTAGAAGTAGCGAACTTAAACTCATTTTAAGTAAAAAATAAATAAATAAATAATAAAAATATATATAATTGTACAGAATTACTAAGTATTTGAAAGTAATCCAAGCAAGACAGGCAGTCTGTTTCCAGTCGAAAATCCTTTAAGAACACAGACAAGCGATCTGAGTAAAACAAAAACAGAATAATAGTTTCCTCACAAGCTTTCTAAATATATATATACTTTTTATCAGGCAAGGGAGTGGTTTACTGTGCTGTAAAACAAAGTATTAATGGTACACATGTTAAATTCACATCCTTTCCCCCATCAGTGTGACTAGAGATATATGGACTGAAAATCTTCCACACAGAGAAGTTTCTTACACTGTTTTGTTCCAAAATAAATAAATACATACATAAATACCATTTCCAATGAGGAATTAAAGCAAGTGCAAAACCAATCAAGAAGATACTGTACACTCCTCCTTCCCCCACCCTCAATAAGTAAGCAAGTATAGTCAACAAGATTATAGAAACCAAAAACCACATGACATCTTCCCTAGGAGATGACGACATTCTTATTAAGCCATTAACTGGAGTTAAGGGTAACTGGCAGATCCACTGCCACTGTACTAATCAAGGCTCACTTACAGGAATCTTGGAGACCAAACTGACTACCAAATGTAAGTATTATAACTTATCCCAAGGTACGCTAATCTCAAAATTAAATAGTTAAGAAATGGAAAGAATGCAATCCCTTGCATTACATGTTTAAGAGAATTTATCCTGTGTAAAAGACTGCATTACATGTTTAAGAGAATGCATCCTCTGTGCTAAAAAAAAAAAAAAAAGAAAAAAAGTACTCAGCAGGTTGCCCAGTTGGTCTCTGATCAAGCCAATAAACTTCACCTGTTGCAGCTATGACTATGTGGACTAGACTTAAAATGAAAACTAACAGCACTTGATGAAAAGCTATACAGCAAGAAGTACACAGATATAAAGGCTACTCCCGATACAGCCACAAATGCATCAAGATGGCACTAAACCTTTCCATAGAGTAATACTCACCATGTACATTGGGGACCCACACAGAGTGGCAGCCATCATATTGCTCTGCAGATAGCGGGCAAAGCCAAAATCAGCTGTTAAACAGAAATAAAGAATACTGAGCATTCTAAACATCTAAAAGGTACAAGTTCAGCTCAAAAATATTGCAAGCTTACAACTTTAGCTGTAACAAAAACTGCAGCTGCCATCTTCTTTAACAGGTATGGGACTCAAATTATAAAATGGCCCTGTAGCTTCTAATGAATAATACACACAGCAGTCATATTCAAGGTTCTAAGAACAAATGTTGATTTGGTGGCAAAATTTCAAAGCTAAGCGATGTTGGGTTCCCAGCACGGGGGGTTGGTATTAGCTGACCATGGCTCAACACCACCCATGTTCAGAGCTGGTGAGTAGACTGAGGACACTGATGCAGTATTATATTGCTGTCAGAGGGCATGCCTTAATCCTTCCTCACCCTATGGCAGCCTTGTCAGCTCTTCAACTGCTTCCTTCAGGAGATGTATGTGAGTTTCTGCACATGTAAAACCTCCCAGCCAAACTGTACATTGCTTGCAGCATGGAGTTTGCCAGGCTCTTAATGCTGCTATGGCATTAAGACTCGGCAGTCTCCCTCCACCAAGAACAGGCAAGACAGCAACAGGCACTCTCTCCCATTTCCCCCACCCAGTCCCTGCAGCGGTCATGCTGCTAACTGGACACCA
>NC_056747.1:635947315-635967315 GCF_019279795.1 Protopterus annectens
CCATGTTTTTCGGCCCCAAAACTTGGACCAAACCACAAAAGGAGGGGGAGTATCAACATTCGTCAAAGATACCCACACCTCCAGGTTGGTGGCACAGCACGAAGCATCAGAGAGTATCCATGTGCAACTAACAGTGGGTAAAACTGCCTTCCAGTTTATAGCCTGCTACAGACCACCCTCCCAAACCCAGGAACCCCACTCGGCCTTGGTCTCTCCAAACACCATTATATTGGGTGACTTCAACTACCCTAACATAGACTGGGAGCATTACTCTAGCTCCAACACCCTAGCCCAAAGGTTCCTAGAATTTATAAACTCAAATTCTATGGAACAACTTGTTGCCACTCCCACAAGAGGGGAAAACATACTGGTCCTGATCATCACCAACATGGGGACTCTATGCTTCAGACCAGACGTGTATCCCTGACTGGTAAGATCAGACCATAAACTAATCTCACTAGATATTCACATCCCGACCCCAGCCCCTGCCCAGAAAACCACAGTGAAAAACTTCTCTAAAGCAAATTTCACACTCCTCAAAACCGAGGTGGAATCCTTCAACGCCCCTGGGCCTGTGGAAAATATGGCCCAGACCGTAGAATCCTTCATAAAACGCATTCTATGAACACCTTCAGGAATGCATGGATCATGCAATCCCAAATAAAACAAAGACCCAAACCTCCAAAGTTAGGCGTCCTGTCTGGTGGACACCAGCCATAAACAAACTATACAACAGAAGGAGGAAGCTACTACATGATAGAGCAAAATCCCAAAAAGGGAAGGCATCTCTGATCAGTATTAGCAGAAAACTACGGGCACTCATAAAATCGTATAAGGCCAGCTTCGAGAGAAAAATTGCACAGGACACTAAGGATAATCACAAGGCTTTCTTTAGTTATGTTAGGAACCTGGGTGGGAATTCCCAGATATGCTCAGAATTAGTCCAAAATGACAAAAAATACACCGAACCCACAGACATTGCCAACATCCTAGCTGACAGGTTCAATGCAAACTCCCCCCCCTTCCCCACCAAAAGGGCAAATATCTATCCCCCCATAAGCTTGACTAGCTTGGTCTGCAAAGCTATGGAAAGGATCATCATGGACCTCATAAATAAAGATATTGGGGACCTACAGACACTGGATCCTACCCAGTTCGGCTTTGTTAAGGGCAGATCCTGCCTCTTAAACTTGGTCTATTTCTTTGAAACAGTCACCAAGGCCATTGACGAGGGGAAGGTGGTCCACACAGCCTACCTGGACCTTGCAAAAGCCTTTGATACAATACCCCACTCTGGCATTATAGATAAGCTCACCAGCTTAAATATAAACCCCTATGTCACTAGATGGGTTGCAAACTGGCTCAAGGACAGAACCCACATGGTTAGAATTGCTGGAGCCATGTCAGACTCCAAACCAGTTACAAGTGGCATCCCACAAGGCTCAGTCCTGGGACCTCTCTTGTTCGGTATATATTTCTCGGAGGTACAGGCTAACACGGAAGGACTGTGGCTGACCAAGTTTGCAGATGACTGCAAATTGGGCGCCATAATCGACTCTCCAGCCAACACAAGCATCCTACAAAAGGGCCTCATAAAAACAGACAACTGGTGCCAGAGCCATGGCCTCAAGCTAAACGCCAAAAGGTGTATAGTCATCCCCTTTGGCAAAAACAAAGTGCCCACAAATTACCACACAGGTGGTAATCCATTAAGTATGGAAGAAGTAATTAGGGACCTGGGGACCCAAGCTGATAGCAGTCTCTCATTTGACAACCACGTGGCCAAAGTGGTTAGAAAAACATTTTATATAGCCCACCTAATCATGAAGGGATTCACATCTAGATCAGGGGAGGTCATCGTGCCTCTTTACTCATCCCTCATCAGGCCCATAATTGAGTACAATGCCCCTTTTGGGATGTACCTTACCAGACCCCAAAAGTACCTCACCAAGAGGATCAAAGGGCTCAAACAGATGCCATATGCTGCCCGGTTAAAGAAACTCCAGCTCTACTCAGTGGCATACCGCCTGCTCAGAGGCGATCTGTGCCTGACGTATATAGCCATGTCCAACCCGGAATTAATGGACATGCTGCACCTCAGAAAATCCAAATCCCATCGAGTTACGCGCTCGAGAGACTTGAACCTCAGCACTGAAATAAATAGGACATGCTGGAGGGACAAATTCATAACCCAGAGGCTCCCTTCACTCTGGAATAAAATCCCAGTCCAGGTTAGGCAGAGTCCCTCATTGACTCTCTTCAGGAGGAATCTTGATGAGTGGATGGGAGATAGTGGGTTTACCCCGGGTATCACTTCTGTGTCACTGTTAGACAGAGGTACAGTATACTAACCTCAAAAAAGGGCATAGCAAAATTAATTTAAAATGGGTGGCGAAAGCCAAACACACTCTGGCTAGGCTTATAAATGCCCTAGGGCAGATAGCCTAGTATGAACCTATGAAAATCTAAACCAGCCATTACTGAAGTATTGAATATTACAAAGGAGATAAAAGAACTGGTGGTGGGAAAAGGAAAAAGTAAATTACATACAAATAAATGGATGTGAATGATAATCATAAAACATATATGTGTATGTATATACAGACATATACTTATGAAACTAAGGAAACTGTATATAATGGTTAGTTTTCTTTTTAGCAACTGTATATGTGCCCATATCATTATCTAAACATTGTGAATTTAAAAAAAGTGTTGCCAACTTGTCAGTTATCACACACATTTCAGAAGACAGGAAGGGGTTATGTGTAGCAGGTCTGGCCCAAATAATTTGAGAGACTTCTCTATCAAATCTAACAGGTTCATATGTGGTTACTGGGCTAATGACCACAAGGGCCTTTTTAAGCCTAGCCATGCATCCCAAATCTCTGACAAATTCTGGTACCCTTGATAGGTGTAAGCAGGGGGCAGGGAGATGAACCATTTACAGGCTGCCTGTGCCCATTACAGACATAGGTGCAAACCCATGGATTAATTTCCTGTTCCCCATCCAACTGTCAAAGTTACACTTAAATTGAGTTAGGGAGGAATTCTGCCTCATATGGATGGGGAGCCTGTTCCAGAGAAGGGGTAGTCTCTGGGATATATATCTGTCTCTCCAGCAGCCTATAGGGCCTTGAGGCAGTCTACAGAGGACATGTTACTTATGCCCTGTATTCTTTTAGTAAAGAACCTTTGTGGACATTCCGATTTTTTGTAAATAGCCTGGTTAGGTAGATACCAAAGGAGGCACTGTACTCAATGATAGGTCTGATGAATGCAGACTATGGGGGAACAATGACATCCTCAGATCTAGATGCCATACCTTTGTTTATACGTTGCATAACATAGAATGATTTCCTCATTACCATAGACACGTAAAGGTCAATGGCTAGATTACTGTCTGTGTCTCCAAGTTCCTAACTACTGGGTCAGCTCTTAAAGTTATGTTGTCAATATGATAGCTACCAGGGGTGGATGACTTCCTGAAGGATACGATTATGCATTTTTTGGCATTTAGTTTTAGTCCATTGCTCTGACACCAGTTGTTTGTCAGTGTCAGCCCTTCCTGGAGAACATCAAAAATCTTCGCCCACCACAATCTCCATGCCAAATTTTCTTAAATACCAAAATAATTAACTTCACTACATGATACAAACAGGGAAGATCTCCAATCTTGTCAAGCACCATGAGTCCTTCTCCATAATATAGAGATTTTTTTGATGCAAGCTCTGGAAGCCACTATACCTCCACTGAACTGGCCAACAACAACATTTTCCAATGGGCAGTTAGCTACCTAACAACTGATCACTACACTGGTAACTGCCATAACATGAAGAGCCAAGCGAGCCCTGTGATAAAAGCAGTGTGCCACTAAGTTGGGAGGTACTGCAGGAGTGGAAACATGCATGCACCTCCTGAGGCAAGAATGTGCAATCTGCTGAGGGGGTGGAGATAAAACACAACACAGAATCTGCTTCCTAACATGTGATTCTCACCTACACCAGGTACAAGTGGGCCAGAAGGTTCTAGCACCAATGGAGGAACAAATGGGTAAGTTGGGTGCAGGAAGTAAAGCTGCTGGTCTAATCTTATCAACAACAAAAAATATTCAATACCACTGAAAAGGTGTTCAAATGGAGAACAAGCAACCCTATCAGCCATGAAGTTCAAATTCCACAAAGAGGAGAGGTACTTCAGGAAGTGCCTGACTGACTGGTGCTGAGCCACAACTTTTCCATTATCAAGATTGGATGTGCAAAGTACAGGGTGATGAAAATGGTTGCCTGTGGAAAGCGTAGTGCCAAACTGTGATCTTTCAGAAGAGCAAAAGTTTAAGTGCAAAGAAGGACAGTATATACTAATACATACCTTGAAGTATTCACACTACTACAAGGTACAGCAATCTTGGAGTTAAGCAAGAGGAGTGGTGGGTAGTCCCCATGTCAAAGAGTGTGAAGAGGTACAGCTCTTCCTGCACAATAATGTAAAGATATAACATTGAGCTTAAAAATTCACATTCTTTTTAATCAGAATTACAGTTTAATTTTTGAAATTGTCACAACTCACAGTATTGGGTCTCCAACTTCTGACAAGGAACTCATGAAAATTATTCTTGGTCTTTCTTTCCTGAACATGTACTATAGCTCAAGATCAGCAGAAAAGTAAAGTACAGTTGTATAAAAACTTTCCATAACAGTAGATGTTTTACTGATCACTGTTGCAGTATTCCTGACACACGAGTTGTCACCGCAGACATCCAGCCAGAGTACCAAAGCTTTACCTTCCCCAGCTCAAATGTCTGACACATGACCTCAGCTTGTATGTGCCACTGTACATAAACAGACATACGGGAGTGGATCCTCCGACAATCTCCAAGCCAGCAGCCTGAAGACTATTAAGAGAGGAGACTGGTTAGGTAGGAGGAGTATAACTCGAATAAGTAAGAACACTCCTCCATTCCCATGTAACAGAGCATAAACTAAAGCAAACAGGAAAGGAAAATGAAGGTTGAAGTGAGAAAGAGAAAAGTTTGGCATGGAATACTGCAAAAGTGATCAGCAGCACATCTAATGTTATGGTAATTTCTGACACAACTGTACTATGCCCTGACTGAAATCAGTGTTGCAGTACTCCTAACATATGAGTGATGCTCAGAGCTTTAGGAGGGAAGGAGGGTGGTTGGCTACAGAGAAGAAGAGTTGTCCAGCAGCCCAGACAGAAATGACAGAGTGAAAGCTTCCCTGGACCTAGAAAGGCATCAATTTTGTAGTGTTTGGGTCTATTTTAGAGGCAGCCACTTGGTCTTCTGGTACACACCTTTTCCAGAGTATATTCCTTTGTAAAATGCCCCAGAGGAAGTCGTTGCCCTACTATAAAGTGCTTTAGGGCCAGAATGTAGGGTCTTACTATAGTACGAGTAGCAGAATGAGATAGCTTTAGAAATCCAAGCTGTAGTAATTTGTTTGGAGATTGAAGGATTTAGTTTTGTCCAGATAAAATCTTAGTTGAAAGATTCCCCCCCTCCCATTTTGTGGACTAGGAAAGAAAGTGGGAAGATGAATAGTCTGAGACAGCTCATTTACTATCTCAGGCATGAAGGATGGATTAGCCCTTACAGTCCCCTCTTCCTTGAGAAGAACAAGAA
The DNA here is from genome assembly GCF_019279795.1 of Protopterus annectens. Lineage (NCBI taxonomy): Eukaryota > Metazoa > Chordata > Ceratodontiformes > Protopteridae > Protopterus > Protopterus annectens. The sequence goes on from NC_056747.1 coordinate 635,952,960, forward strand.
ATGGGGGAATGGCCTGAGAGTGTACAACCCAAACTCTCCTAGTCAAAGGGAGAGACAAGAGGAGGAGAGTTCTCCAAGTACAGAATATGAGAGAAGCAGAAGATGCTAGTTCAAATGGAGGCAGTGTAAGCTTTTCTAGGCCAAAATTAAGATCCCAAGGGGTGGGGGATCCCAAAGGGAGGGGACAGGTTTCCTTGCCGAGTCTGATCTAATGTCTGATAAAACAGACTGTGAGCATTACACAACTTAACAGCTATTTTAGAAGCAGACTCATATTCAATCACTTGCACTGCAATTTTGGTAACAGAAACATCCATTTTGGTCAATTCAGATCCACATATTGGAGAGGAAGGAACCAGCATGAGCTTGGTGTATTCAGATAGTCTGCGTTATTTTGGAGAGATTGTTGTCCAGAGGAGTTGGCTGTCTCTGTGTCAAAGAGATGAAATGCTTTGCTTCTTGGCTTGAGATTTTTTTCCAATAGATAAAGCCTAAGTGGGTTACTTGATTTTCTTTAAGATTTGAAGTGGTAAACTGTTAACACATGTGGCACAGCTGAGTACTGCACTCCTTTTCCAAGCAATACAGACAATGTTCCTGGTTGTCATGTGGTGGGATTTCATTGTCAGAGGAAAACTTCCTAAAGTGACAGTCTGTAATTACTGTAAGGATAACAATCCCGCAAATATCAAAAAGGAAAATGGTTAAAAATAACCCAAAGAATGAAATATGTTATGCAAGCATTCCTGGAAGCTCCGATCAGAAGACTTTTGACACTCATAGTTCAGACATATCATGCAAAGAGAAAGATCATTAGACATAAACATCACGCTTGGCAAGGTTGAAGGGTAGGGGCTGGTATAATGATTAAGGTGTTTACTTCACACACAGGAGACACATAAGTTTGATTCTCACAATTGAAAGAAAAATTGGCTAGACTTAAAACTGCCCAGAAGTGCAACTAGCAGAGTATTTACCAATGACCCTAAAAAAAAAAAAAAAAAACACAGGTGCAGAATGCAATGGACTGACACAGTAACTACAACGGTGGTCAGCAATTAGTCATTTGAAAGAAGACAGAAAGAAGTTCAGGAAAACTGTCCAAGGAGTTGCCACAAGTCAACACTGACAGAACATAGCACGTAAAACCTTAACACCAAAAGGCGGTGGCAAGACCAAGCAAAGGAAAAGGAAAATTTGAAAAGTCCACTAAAAGTTCAAAACTCAGTGATGAACAGGAGATCTTCTAAGTGTAACACTAGAAATAAGAAAAAAAAAATAGTACACACATGGAATAGGATTTTTTTTTTATGTCAGACAAGAGAAAAAGCCTGAAGAATTTTTTGTTATCCAAGCTGAGAGTCACAACAATAAACATATGGAGAAACTATGCAATTACAAGTACAGTGTGTCACAGAAAAGTACAGTTTTGTACCTACCATAAATGTAGATGTCCGAACTGGATAGCATCTGCAGTCATAACAAGTGGGTTGTCCTGTCGTCAGGCAGCCCTGCAGTCGGCCGGATTCCAAAGTCCGGGTCCGGCTTCGGCTGATGTCGCACTCCACCCGACGTCATCTCTGTTGGTCTTCGGGTATAAAAGCATCAGCCGACGCCATTTTCCTCAGTGTTTCTTGCCCCAGATGCCAGTAGCCCTCTTGCAGGCTAAAAATTTGGATAGATGCCAATGTTTCCAAATAGATAGAGGTAAACACAACAATAAGCATATATGTACATATATACAAACAAATACACCATAAAAGACTCCCCCCCAACAGCTAGCTATTAGGAGGGTAAACACCCTAGGAGTACCACAGAGGGGAAGGAGGGAGGGTAATCCTGACTGCAGATGCTATCCAGTTCGGACATCTACATTTATGGTAGGTACAAAACTGTACTATGTCCTTCATGGATGCATCTGCAGTCATAACAAGTGGGTAGAATACCACAGCCAACTAGGGGAGGAGGATAAAAGTAGATTATGGTGTGTTTAGGATCCCTTGCAGTACAGCAGTGGCAAACCCTGCTCGGGATCTGGAATATAGAGGCAAATTATAATGCTTGGCAAATGTATGCACGGAGGTCCAAGTAGCCGCCTCAATAATGTCTTTGGTTGCCACTCCTCGTAAGAAGGCTGTGGTAGTGGCTGTTGCCCTTGTAGAATGAGGTCTTATGTTCTGTGGAATTGGTTTTCCATGGAAGGAGTAACAGTATCGTATGCAATTTCCTATCCATTTGGAGATTGTCTGTTTGGAAATAGCTTTTCCTTCCCTTCCTGTTGCATAGGCTACAAAAGTTGGTCAGTCTTTCTGCTATTTTTGTTCTGTCCAAGTAGTAGCGTAGCTGTCTATGTACATCCAAGGTATGCAGTATTCTTTCCCTCTGTTTTGTGGGTTGGGAAAGAAGGTAGGTAGGTGGATTGCCTGGTTTAAAGACACTCTGGATACCACCTTGGGCATAAATGTAGGATTAGTCCTCATGGACACTCTATCTTGGTGGAAGATTAGGAAGGGTTGCACTGCCATTAAGGCCTGTAGTTCTGAAACCCTCCTTGCTGAAGTAATTGCCAGTAGGAAAGCAGTTTTCCATGACAGGTGTTGTAGGTCTGCTGTTGCTGCTGGTTCAAAGGGTGATAGTGTCAACTTTTCTAGCACAAAGTTTAAATCCCAAGCTGGTAATGGTGGTTTCCTTGGAGGTTTTACATTCTTGATTCCTCTGAGGAACTGCCTGAGCAAAGGGTGCGAAAAAACAGGTGGATCAAAGCTGTATTCTGCTGAAATAGCTGATGCATGTATCTTGATGGAGGAGTAGGACAGGCCTGAATGAAGAAGTTCGGCCAGATACTCCAGAATGTTAGGCATATCTATGTTTGACACATCTTTTCCTCTTTCCGTACTCCAAATGACAAACCTTTTCCATTTTCCAGCATAGTTCCTTCTTGTTGAAGGTCTGCGTGCTTCAAGAATAATGTCTTTAACTCTTTGGGAAAGTTCTGGATTAGCTGCTGCTATGTGATGTTCCATGCAGTCAGTTGCAGCGTTTTTAGGTTTGGATGTATGATGCTGTAGTTGTTCTGAGTTAACATCAAAGGCATCAGGGTATTGGCCACATATTGTTCGAGACATGCTCTTCAGTAGTGGGTACCAGTGTTGTCTTGGCCAGTTTGGAGCTATCAGGATTATCCTTGGGCGTTCTTCCTTGATTTTTAGTAGTACCTTGTGTATCAAAGGAAGAGGTGGGAATGCATATGCTGTTAGGCCTTTCCAGTTGAAGGAGAGTGAGTCCACTTTCCATGCTAGTGGGTGGAATGTCCTTGTGCAGAATTTTTGAGCTGGTGATTGAGAGGTGATGCGAATAGGTCTATCTGTGGCATTCCCCATTTCTTGAGATGGTCTTGAAGATGTCCGGTGCAGCTTCCATTCGTGGGCATCCGGTGGTTCTGCTTAATATGTCTGCTAGAGTATTGTCTTTCCCGGTACAAATATTGCCTGTAACTGAATGTTGTAGCTGAGTGCCAGGGTCCACAGCTCCAAGGTCATTCTGCATAGGGGTATGAATGAGTGCCTCCCTGTTTGTTGATGTACCACATGACTGTGGTGTTGTCTGTCCTTATCATCAACTGGCCCTCTTTGAGAAATGGTTTGAACTTTTGGATTGCCAGTTTTACTGCCAGCATTTCTTTTAGATTGATGTGCAGGTGAAGTTGATCCTGTGTCCACAATCCTTGCACGCATTTGTCCAGCATGTGGGCCCCCCATCCTAGGTCTGAAGCGTCTGTTGTGATGGTCTGGCTTGGTTGACATCTGCGAAAGGGTAGGCCTGGGTTTGACTGGCATGCCTAAGCCCACCATAGGAACTCCTGTTTTAAGCATGGAATTAGTGGGATTTCTGTTTCTAGACTGTGTCTGTGTTGGGACCATAAATTCTTTAGGTACCACTGTAGTTTCCTCATATGTAGTCTGGCAAATGGGACCAAGATTATGCATGATGCCATGAAGCCCAAGGCCTGCAGAACTTTTCTTGCTGTTAACTTGTTCAGTTTTGTTAGTGCCAAGAAGTAAAGAGGAAGTTCTGTTTGTTTTTCTGTAGTCAGGAATGCCATTTGTTGTACTGTGTCCAATTCCGCCCAAGAATGTCCTTGTTTGGGATGGTATCAGCCTTGACTTTTGTAAATTGACTGTGTATCCCAGTCCTTGTAGCAAGTAAATGACCCTTTGTAAATCTGTTGTCAGCTTGCTTTTGTTGTCCCCTTGTAGCAGGCAGTCGTCCAGGTATGGGTAAATTTGAATTCCCTGTAGTCTGCAATGGGCGATTACTGATGCCAGGCATTTTGTGAATACTCTGGGCAGTAGATAAGCCAAAGGGCAATGCTGAGAATTGATAGTGCTCTGATCCTGCAAGAAATCTGAGGTATCTTCTGCAGATTGGTCGAATGGGGACGTGCAGGTATGCCTCCTTGAGATCTAGAGTTACCAGCCAAGACTCCTTGCCCAGCATGGGAAGAAGTTGCTGTAGGGTCAGCATTTTGAATTTTGGGACAATGATGTATGTATTTAAGGTGGACAGGTCGAGAATTGGTCTCCAACTTTTTCCTTTCTTGGAACTAGGAATAGTCTGGAGTAGAAACCCTTTCCTTGTTCTGCTGTTGGCACTCTTTCCACAGCTCTTATGTTTGCTAACTCCATTATCTGGCGTAGAGCCTCTGATTTTTGATTTGGAGGTAGATTTGGCATTCCTCTTTTGACTGGTAAAGTGTGGAAGTGAAACCGGTAACCTTGATCTATGGTTTGTAAAATCCACTTGTCTTTTGTTATGTAGTGCCAGTTCTTTGAAAATAAGGTTAACTTTCCGCCTAGAGGAGCTGCTATTTGTTCCCTGGTAGGCGGATTTAGGATTAAGTCACTGTGGTTGTGCTGATGTAGTGGCAGTGGCTGTGTCTGTGCCTCTGTTGTTACCTTGCCACTGTCGTCCTCTGTAGGCACCTCCTCTGGATTGGTTTCTGCCTCTGGAGCGTCTATTCCTGCCCCTTTGAAATTTTGTGGAGTCAGGAAAGGACCAATTTTGGCAGGCCAGTTCCTGCTAAACCTTGGGGTTGAACCTGCAAGAAATCTTTAACAGTTTGAACAGATTTTGCCTTTTCTTCCATTTTCTTCATAACCTGCTGGGCAGGTGTACCAAACAAACTTGTCTTGTCCATAGGAGCATCTAGCAACTTAGCTTTAACATGATCCGGTAAAGCTTGTTCCTTTAGCCATGCATGCCTTCTTATCACTGTGCCTGTCATGGCTGATCTAAATGAAGCCTCCAGTGCATCATAGCCACATTTTAAGGAATGGTTGCTAACCTGTTGTATGTTATTTACCATCTCTAATACATATTTCTTATCAAGAGATTCATCAGTGGTTAGTTTTTAGTTAACTGATCAAGCATAAACTCTTGGTATTGTATCATGTGAAACTGACAGTTTAAAGCTCTAGCTGAGAGAGTAGCTGAAGTGTAGACCTTTTACCCCATCTGTCTAGTGACCTTGCTTCCCTTTCAGAAGGAATAGGGTTTTAGCTGTGGTCGCGCTACTGCCTTGGGACCCTGGGATATAGTTTCTGGGTCTGCAAGTGGGGCCTTGTAAAGGTGGTGATGAGTATCTGGCACCCTGTAAAATCTGTCTGGTTTGGCAGGGGCTGGGGTAAAGAATCTGGAGCGGAGCAAACATCATTGAAAGCATCATCCACCACAGAGAGAACAGGAGGTATAGCTAAGGGCCTGTGCTGTGGGAGGTGCAGAAAGGTCCTAAGTCTTTTCTGGAGTCTGAAAAATCCTGTTGCTGCCATTGGAACTGTTCTCGCATGGCATGCAAGGTTTCCCCAAAGGAGAATTCTTCTGGTGGGGAAGCAGCTGGAATGGATTCTTCAGCATCAGAATCTTCAAAATTGGAGAAGGGAGCCTCAGGCTGGTCAGTTATGTCTGATTCATCAGCAGAATCATCAGAAGACACTGGCTCAGGGCGCTCTGCCCTAGGTCTCTTCTCTGGGGGCTGAGAGGCCCTGTCTGGGTGAGATTGAGATCCTCTAATTAAAGAAATTAAATCTTCTGCCAAAGAAAGCATTTGAGAACTAGAAGAGGGCCTGGATGTGGGGGGGTTTAACAGGCACTGTTTTAGTAGTCTTGGCTGCTTTAGCCCTGGCGAAGGCCTTAATGGACATGGCAGCTGGAGGCCTAGCAGCACCACGTGCTGGGGTAGAGACATCCAAGGGGATGGTGTCTGATAAGTCAACCACCATAGTGGGTAAAATTTCTGAGGTCGATTCAAGAGTTGTAGCAGGGGCCTCAGTTGTAAGAATAGGTTCAGCTGTACTTTGAGCAGTTTTCTCGGTTTCGGCTGAAACCGAGACACTCATGGTTTGCTTTACCGTGGTTTCGGCGAAACCGCGGACCGAGTGTCGGTCTTTATCTTTGCGTTTTTGGGGGTAGTCGAAGGATCCGGCGGCATAATGTACGCAAAATCAGAACCGAAAAACTGTTCTGCAAACTCCGACCGGCGCCTAAGCGTTGTCGGTTGAAAGAGGCACAGGCGAACAGGCTGCTACGTCGTGGGCTGGGCCTAAACAAGGCAGACAGTAAGAGTGGAAATCTTTATGAGGTATTTGTTTCCCACAGGTTAAACAATTGTTAACTTTTCTGACATCGGCTGAGGCAAGAAAGAGTCCCCAACGGGTACTTAGCTTTAGAAGTCTTCGAAGTAGTATTCGGTAGAAGTAATCTCTGGATCCGACCGACCGGCACTTGCGAACAGCTTCTGCTTCGGGCGCCACGCGGCAAGAAAGACAGAGGAAAATGGCGTCGGCTGATGCTTTTATACCCGAAGACCAACAGAGATGACGTCGGGTGGAGTGCGACATCAGCCGAAGCCGGACCCGGACTTTGGAATCCGGCCGACTGCAGGGCTGCCTGACGACAGGACAACCCACTTGTTATGACTGCAGATGCATCCATGAAGGACATGTGAGTACAACAGCTTGATAAAGTTTTACATGCCAAAAGGTCCTAATGTCTGCTGGCATTTGCCCTGCTGTTACAGAGGCTGGATCCCTCTTATCAGATTATTTATTTCCACCCAACCATAACCCCATTCAAATTAAAATCCACAACAGCATTCTAATGCTCCCATCAGATGCTCAACATCATGACTGAACTATAAATGTCTCCCTGACAAGCCTTCACTCCTCAAAAATAACCTGGCTTTGTTCCTCGCACAAATAAGCCCACACACTCTGAAGGCTTTTGTACACCTTCACTCCACCACCCCTTGTAATATTCATGCACAGTTTTGTAAGACCCAAAGTAAAAGAAAAAACTTTAAATTTCTTTTGCTTCATAATGTATGTATGTTTCAGCCACTTGTGCTCACATCATTTATATGCATAGATGTATCTGATTAAAACTGGGCACCAGGACCATATCATTCATATATAGTTCCCACCAGTTATGCATACACAGATTGCATACACTGAAGCCCCTTTATGCTTTTCATGGGGCATGGAATGACTACATATACTCATCTATGTAAAGACGTACCACTGAAACAACAAACAACAATCTGCATTCAAACTGGAACCTTAGTTTGAGAGACAGCCTTACAGAACTATCTGCAAATATACAGAGCTGAGTATACTTTTCTGTATTATTCTATATTATAGAGCTAAATTGTTTGCTTCGATATCTGTTGTATGTATATATATATATATATATATATATATATATATATATATATATATACACACATACATAGAGAGAGAGAACAGTATATATTTTTTGGCTTTATAATTTGCACATTCCTCACATCTGTGTTGAAACTTTTTCCCCACCCCCCCCTCTCATTTCCTGCCTTGTCTTCAGCTATATAATTGAGCTAGTGTTGTGTGTCCTGTTAATTAACAATCTGCATTCAAACTGGAACCGTAGTTTGAGAGAAAGCCTTACAGAACTATCTGCAAATATATAGAACTGAGTATACTTTTCTGTATTATAGAGCTAAATTGTTTGCTTAGATATCTGTTGTGTATATATATATATATATATATATATATATATATATATATATATATATATATACATATATATATACATAGAGAGAGAGGGAGAACAGTATATATTTTTTGGCTTTATAATTTGCACATTCCTCACATCTGTGTTGAAACTTTTTCCCCACCCCACCCCTCATTTCTTGCACATTCCTCACATCTGTGTTGAAACTTTTTCCCCACCCCCCCTCATTTCCCGCCTTGTCTTCAGCTATATAATTGAGCTAGTGTTGTGTGTCCTGTTAATTAACAATCTGCATTCAAACTGGAACCTTGGTTTGAGAGACAGCCTTACAGAACTATCTGCAAATATATAGAGCTGAGTATACTTTTCTGTATTATTCTGTATTATAGAGCTAAATAGTTTGCTTAGATATCTGTTTTATATTTTATATATATATATATATATAGAGAGAGAGAGAGAGAGAGAACAGTATATATTTTTTGGCTTTATAATTTGCACATTCCTCACATCTGTTTTTCCCCACCCCCCTCCCAATTCTTGGTTGTAGTTAAATTTGGTGGCTTTTGCAGTGCCCACCCCACTGTAGATTTGATCTAAGACACTCCCCCAGGCCCATCTCTTTACCACATTCTACCTAATTAACCCTTTCTGCACTTGCTTTTAGTCCTTTTTAATTTAATTACATTTTTTCAAACTGTGTGTGGACTAATATTGCTACATATTCAAGTGTGCCAGCTTGCACTGCATGAGAATTGTATTTACTACTGCTTTTGCTACTTTTCTGAAAATAAATAAATAAATAAATTTCATCTGCTTTTACTGTACTTGTGTTTCTTCCTACTTTATTTTCCTTTTGCGTCATCCTAAAAGTACTCAATTGTATTTATTACTGCTTGGTGTAACTCATTCTAAGCCTTGTAGTTTCAACACTTGGGCTTCAGTCCAGTTGTTTTACATTGAGAGGGTTTGTGGTCTGCACTGTAGTGGCAGAACAGGTAGCTTACATCCTTCTAAGTTGGGAACTGCTGATTGAGGGCTCAGTGTCTGTTATTCTAAAAGTGTATTACTTCTGGTTTAAGCACTTGGGCTTTCAGGCCAGTTATTTTACATTAAGAGGGTTCGTGGTCTGCACTCTTGTGGGATGAGAGGCTGGACTCTGAGCTGGGAATTTCTGGTTAAAGGCTTATAGTGCATGCATATCTGAACTACTTCTTACTGAAATTGGTACACCTTGTTTGCTGTAGCATAGACTAGATCCAGGCCTGCTGAATCTAGCTTTGTTTGTATAACTTGAGCACTAATCCAAGCATTCTTTAAAGTATTCAATTGTATTTATTACTGCTTGGTAGTAACTTGATTAAAGTGTAGCTATCATTCTAAGTCTTTTGGATTAAGCACTTGGGCTTCAGACAAGTTGTTTTACATTAGGAAGGTTTGTGGCATGCACTGTGGTGGCAGGACAGGTAGTTTTCATTCTTCTAAGTTGGGAACTGCTGATTGAGAGCTCAGTGTCTGTTATTCCTAAAGTGTATTCGTGGTCTGCACTCTTGTGGGAGGAGAGGCTGGACTCTGCCCTTCTGAGCTGGGAATTTCTGGTTAAAGGTTTATAGTGCCTGCATATTTGAACTGTTTCTTACTGAAATTGGTATGCTTGTTGTTTGTTTGCTTGTTACTTCCCTGGAACGCTAATTCCACCTAAAACGCGGCTTCTCAGCGCTTCTGTGGATCGTTAGTGATATCTGCATTGCTTACTGTACTTATTTCCTTGTTTCACTTGAAAGAAAGTTACTGTTTGTCGTTTTTGCATTTAAGTTACCTGTAACACATTGCACTTAAGTTACCTGGCACTTGCTCACTAAAGCAATTATATAAGTCAGCACTAAAAATTAAAAGCACTACACCCTCACTCCCCATTGGCCCTTGTTTTCAATTATAAAGGAATTCCCAACATTATTCTAGCATGTCCAAAGGTCAGTTGTCAATCTCCTCTCCAGCTGGTGAACCTGGGAATCTTGAGGCAATGTTACAAGTGCCTCATGTACACAGACAACCCTCTCCTCCTACCAACAAATTCCAACACATGTGAGAGATGCAACCATATAGCCAAACTGGAGGCTAAGCTCTCTCAATTCAGTACTGGCATAACCAGTCAGGAGGAGAAGGAAACCACATTCACTACAATTCCAGTCTTACATAGACCTACCACGACAGCAAACCAAACACATAATCGCACAAAAACATACTCGGAGGCTCTAAATAAAGATCTGCCTAAGCAGCAGAGACCTCCAAAGCAGACACCCAAGCAACTGCTACCCCAAAACAAAACACGTGCAACACATATCTCACAAAGCCAGTGTGCCGAACAGTCACAGCCCTTAAGGCTAAACAACACACCTGATACACTTGTAATAGGTGACTCTATCGTCAGGCACACTGACATCCCGCTCACCGGGCTGAACAAGGAGAAGGTCACGGTGAGCAGCCTGTCGGGCGCTAGGATCCGCCACATAACACAAGCACTCAGGTCACTCCAAGGCAAGTACAAATATGACTCAGTCATTGTCCATGCTGGTGTGAATGACCTGAGACGTACCTCCCTGGACTACATGAAAAGAGACATAGAGGAGCTCTCTGAGCATGTAGCGCAGGCCGGTATGACCCTGACCTTGAGTAGCATCTTACCCTCACCAAGAATGATGCCACAATATGAAGACAAGATGATGAATTTCAACAATTGGCTTAAGTACTAGTGTCATTCAAGGGGGATCCAATGCCTGTCAGCCTGGGATGATATGCTCGACAAGCCACGATGCTTCGCTAGGGACGGCTTGCACCTGTCACCCCTGGGCTTTCGGATATTGGCAAAGGCTCATGCTACCCCCATAGTGCCTTTTTTAGGCAAGGCTCAAAAGACAAACCCACCTACATAGGTATCACAAGGGATAAGAAACTAAGAGTAATGCTACTCAACGCCAGAAGTCTAAACCTCAAGATGCACGCACTTGAAACTCTCCTTAGCATGGAGAACATTGATATCTGTGCAGTAACAGAAACCTGGTTCAGGGCTCCCGAGAGCACCCCAGCACTACCAGGTTATACCTCATACCATGCTTTTCGGCCCCAAAACTTGGACCGAACCACAAAAGGAGGGGCAGTATTGATATTCATCAAAGATACCCACACCTCCAGGTTGGTGGCAAAGCACGAAGCATCAGAGACTATCCATGTGCAACTAACAGTGGGTAAAACTGCCTTCCAGTTTATAGCCTGCTACAGACCACCCTCCCAAACCCAGGAACCCCACTCGGCCTTCCTGAGAACACTGTAAAATATGAAGGTCTCTCCAAACACCATTATATTGGGCGACTTCAACTACCCCAAACATAGACTGGGAGCATTACTCTAGCTCCAACACCCTAGCCCAAAGGTTCCTAAAATTCATAAACTCAAATGCTATGGAACAACTTGTTACCACTCCCACAAGAGGGGAAAACATACTGGACCTGATCATCACCAACATGGGAACTCTATGCTCCAGACCAGAAGTATATCCCTCACTGGTAAGATCAGACCATAAACTGATCTCACTGGATATTCACATCCCGACCCCACCCCCTGCCCAGAAAACCACAGTGAAAAACTTCTCTAAAGCAAATTTCACACTCCTCAAAACCGAGGTGGAATCCTTCAAAGCCCCGGGCCTGTGGAAAATCGCCCAGACCACAGAATCCTTTATAAATGCATTCTATGAACACCTTCAGGAATGCATGGATCATGCAATCCCAAATAAAACCAAGACCCAATCCTCCAAAGGCAGATGTCCTGTCTGGTGGACCCCAGCCACAAACAAACTATACAATAAAAGGAGGAAGCTACTACATGATAGAGCAAAATCCCAAAAAGGGAAGGCATCTCTGATCAGTATTAGCAAAAACTAAGGGCACTCATAAAATCGTCTAAGGCCAGCTTCGAGAGAAAAATTGCACAGGACACTAAGGATAATCACAAGGCTTTCTTTAGTTATGTTAGGAACCTGGGTGGGAATTCCCAGATATGCTCAGAATTAGTCCAAAATGACAAAAAATACACTGAACCCACAGACATTGCCAACATCCTAGCTGACAGGTTCAGCGCAAACTCCCCCCCCCCACCAAAAGGGCAAATATCTATCCCAGCAGAGTGTTGCCCCCCTGACATCTCAGATACTCAGGTAAGAGCCGCCCTCTCCAAAGCAAAAAACACAGCATCAATGGGACCAGACGGTGTCCCGGGCTGCGTCCTTCATGAACTCCAAGAAGAGATAAACTCAAACATAAAACTACTGTTCAATCTCAGCCTTACTACAGGATATGTACCCAAAGAGTGGCATACAGCAACAGTGGTCCCTCTCTCCACAAAGGTGGTGCCTCAACGGACCCTGGAAACTATTGCCCCATAAGCCTGACTAGCTTGGTCTGCAAAGCTATGGAAAGGATCATCATGGACCTCATAAATAACAATATTGGGGACCTACAGACACTGGATCCTACCCAGTTCAGCTTTGTTAAGGGCAGATCCTGCCTCTTAAACCTGGTCGACTTCTTTGAAACAGTCACCAAGGCCATTGACGAAGGGAAGGTGGTCCACACAGCCTACCTGGACCTCGCAAAAGCCTTCGATACAATACCCCACTCAGGCATTATAGATAAGCTCACCAGCTTAAATATAAACCCCTATGTCACTAGATGGGTTGCAAACTGGCTCAAGGACAGAACCCACATGGTTAGAATTGCTGGAGCCATGTCAGACTCCAAACCAGTTACAAGTGGCGTCCCACAAGGCTCAGTCCTGGGACCTCTCTTGCTCGGTATATATATCTCGGAGGTACAGGCCAACACAGAAGGACTGTGGCTCACCAAGTACACAGATGACTGCAAACTGGGCACCATAATTGACTCTCCAGCCCACACAAGCATCCTCCAAAAGGGCCTCATAGAAACAGGCAACTGGTGCCAGAGCCATGGCCTCAAGCTAAACGCCAAAAAGTGTATAGTCATCTTCTTTGGCAAAAAGTGCCCACAAATTACCACATAGGTGGTAATCCATTAAGTACAGAAGAAGTAATTAGGGACCTAGGGATCAAGTTGATAGCAATCTCTCATTTGACAACCACGTGGCCAAAGTGGTTAGAAAAACATTTTATATAGCCCACCTAATCATGAAGGGATTCACATCTAGATTAGGGGAGGTCATCATGCCTCTTTACTCATCCCTCATCAGACTCATAATCGAGTACAATGCCCTTTTTGGATGTACCTTACCAAACACCTGCAGCAACTGGAAAGTCCCCAAAAGTACCTCACCAAGAGGATCAAAGGGCTCAAACAGATGCCATATGCTGCCTGGTTAAAGAAACTCCAGCTCTACTCAGTGGCATACCGCCTGCTCAGAGGCGACCTGTGCCTGACGTATAAAGCCACGTCCAACCCGGAATTAAGGGACATGCTGCACCTCAAAAAATCCAAATCCCATCGAGCTACACGCTCGAGAGACTTGAACCTCAGCACTGAAATAAATAGGACATGCTGGAGGGACAGATTCATAACCCAGAGGCTCCCTTCACTCTGGAATAAAATCCCAGTCCAGGTTAGGCAGAGTCCCTCATTGACTCTCTTCAAGAGGAATCTTGATGAGTGGATGGGAGATCGTAGGTTTACCCCGGGTATCACTTCTGTGTCACTGTTGACAGAGGCACAGTATACTAACCTCGAAAAAGGGCATAGCAAAATTAATTTAAAATGGGTGGCGAAAGCCAAACATAGTCTGGCTAGGCTTATAAATGCCCTAGGGCAGATAGCCTAGTATGAACCTATGAATGTATGCATGGAGACCGGTGGGAAAGATGGCTGTCAGAAGTGCTGCTTCTTGAGAACACAAAGGTAAATGCTCAGCCAGTATGATGGGAAATATGTGTCATGGTCTACCCTGGCAGCAAATACAGTTATCTCAAAAGGAAAGATCAAACCCTTAGCAATTTACATCATATAACCTAACCAGGCTTCCAATACTTCAGTCCTATAACCTATTCAGTTCCCCACTAATCCTGAAACAGAATCCATTCACTGATTTGAATCAAACTATGGACTGCCTTCCCTTCACCTTTGACCTAGTCACCCATCTACTTACTTCTAAACATTTCAATGGCAGATTAAAAACCATGCTGAGGAAACCTCTAGCAGACTAGACTGCCTGCTACTCTGCTAGTAAGCACAGCAACATGAACTTGTGCTCCAAAAACCAAGGGAGGAGGGGGGAGACCCAGGCTTGATAAAGG
>NC_056747.1:635972315-635984815 GCF_019279795.1 Protopterus annectens
TAACTTTGCCAGAAAACCACAATTTTATGAGAAATAGCCCAAAAAATATGAGGTGAAAATCTGGACAGTTGAGAGGTATGTTAGTTAAGAGTGTCATACTTATTGTTATTCCTCTTTAGAAAATGCATGTTGATGCAGAACCTGGTGTTAATGTTTTAAGAGAATTAGAGTGCTATTTAAAATTGTTCTTGATTTGGGCATTTGTTCCCCGTTACTTTTGGTTCTTGGGAAGAAAGTTGGAGGTATGTTGGAGAAGAAGAAAACATGACAAAAATTCACAAGAAACTAAGTAGCCCAATTTCCTTTAATGCAAATTCTCTTGCAGAAACTGATCTTCTGTTATTCTTTCTCTATGACCTAAACAGTGGGCTGTCAACTGTTTCTTATGAGGGAGTGGAGATGGGTGGAATTCACCTGTTCAGTCATCTGTTCCTAAAATTGTTGTTCCCTGCTGATTTCCTTTCAGGGGTTGTCCTTAATGAGCTGAGACATCCAGCTCCTACACCTCATCCACACTTTATGCTACACACCTACATACCATCCATACCTGATCTGCTTTCTGGTAGCCTATGGGAGGACCCTAACTTTTTTTTTCTCTCACTACCTGGCAGCTTCATCACCTACCTTTATATCTGTCAGCCTCTTAAAACAAGAAATCTGGACAAAGTCAAATATAATGGTGGGACAAAGGCCCAAAAATATGGACAAGTGTTAAATATTGCTCTTATAAACTTAGAAAGTTGTTAGAATAAAAGGTTTTGTGTT
Source organism: Protopterus annectens (assembly GCF_019279795.1). Classification (NCBI taxonomy): domain Eukaryota; kingdom Metazoa; phylum Chordata; order Ceratodontiformes; family Protopteridae; genus Protopterus; species Protopterus annectens. The sequence goes on from NC_056747.1 coordinate 635,973,081, forward strand.
AGCATCCATTTTTTTCTGAAGGATATGAAGTCTGAAACTCAAATGACTGTCATTATTTAGTGACTCCAGTCCTCAATGATCAGACAGAAAACTACAAGTTTTATGAGGAACAGACCAATAATATGAGGCAAAAATCTGGATATTCTTAGAAAATCTGAACAGCTGAGAGATATGCCTACCTTCCCTTCCCTTTTCTGGCTCTTAGTAGCATACCCCTTTCTTTCTTTTTAGTTTACTCTTTAGCTGATAGCGTTGTCATCTGATCTCTTCTTATGCCATGATAAAGTTAGCTTGAAAAACATAAAATCAGTATTCTGGTATTACAGATGATATTTTATGCAATATACATTTTGTTACAGATACCTGTTGGCTATATCACGTAGCAAGGTTTTGCCTTTAGAAAAAAAAAAATAATAACCCATGTCATATCCATCCCACATATTTTTATAACCATGATACTGGCAATATGACTGTCAGCAATGAAACTAGAACAATGATAGCACAAGCAAGTACAAGTATGGCTCTGTCATTGTCCATGCTGGTGTGAATGACCTGAGACGTAACTCCCTGGACTACATGAAAAGAGACATAGAGGAGCTCTCTGACCATGTAACTCAGGCTGGTATGACCCTGACCTTGAGTTGCATCTTGCCCTCACCAAGAATGATGCCACAGTATAAAGACAAAATGATCAGTTTCAACAAGTGGCTAAAGTATTGGTGTCATTCAAAGGGGATCCAGTGTCTGTCAGCCTGGGATGACATGCTCGACAAGCCACGTTGCTTCGTTAGGGACGGCTTGCACCTGTCACCCTTAGGATTTCGTATACTGGCCAAGGCTCTTGCCACCCCCATAGTGCCTTTTTTAGGCAAGGCACAAAGGACAAACCCACCTCCATAGACAACCCAAGGATAAAAAAACTAAAAGTAATGCTACTCAATGCCAGAAGTCTAAACCTCAAGATGCACGCACTCGAGGCTCTCCTCAGTATGGAGAAAATCAATGTCTGTGCAGTAACAGAAACCTGGTTCAAGGCTCCTGAGCGCACCACAGCACTACCAGGTTATAACTCATACCATGCGTTTCAGCCACAAAACTCAGACCGAAGCACAAAAGGAGGGGGAGTATCTATATTCATCAAAGATACCTACACCTCCAGGTTAGTGGCACTGCACGAAGCATCGGAAACCATCCATGTGCAACTAACAGTGGGCAAAACTGCCTTTCAGTTTGTAGCTTGCTACAGAACACCCTCCCTATTACAGGAACCCCACTTGGCATTCCTGAGAACACTGGAGAATATGAAGATCTCTCCAAACACTATGTTATTGGGTGACTTCAACTACCCAAACATTGAGTGGGAAAACTACTCAAGCCCAAACACCCTCGCCCAATGGTTCCTTGAATTTATAAACTCTAACGCAATGGAACAACTGGTCACCACGCCCACAAGAGGGAACAACATATTGGACCTGGTCATCACCAACATGGGGACTCTATGTTCCACACCAGAGGTAAACCCCTCATTGGTAAGATCAGACCATAAACAAATTTCCCTGGACATCCATATCCCGTCCCCATCCCCAGCCAAGGAAATCACTGTAAAGAATTTCTCAAAAGGCAACTTTGCACTTCTCAAGACTGAAGTGGAATCCTTCAAAGCCCCTGGGCCAGAGCATAATACAGCCCAATCCACAGAATCCTTTACAAATGCATTCTATGAGCACCTGTAGGAATGCATGGATCGTGCTATCCCAAATAAAACCAAGACTCACTCCTCCAAAAACAGGAGACTGGTCTGGTGGACCCCGGCCATAAATAAGCTATACAACAGAAGGAGGAAGCAACTACATGACAGAGCAAAATCCCAAAAAGGGAAGGCATCTCTGATCAGTATTAGCAAGAAACTTTGATCCCTCATAAAATCATCAAAGGCCAGTTTCAAAAGAAAAATTGCCCTAGACACCAAAGATAATCACAAGGCCTTCTTTAGTTATGTCAGGAACATGGGCAGAAACTCCCAGATATGCTCTGAATTGTTGCATAATGGTACAAAATATACCAAACCTACAGACATAGCCAACATCCTGGCAGACAGATTCAGTGCAAACTTCTCCCCCCCTTCCTCCCCAAAGGAGCAAATGCCTATCCCTACTGAATGTAACCTCCCTGACATCACAGATGCACAGGTGAAAGCTGCCCTCTCCAAAGCAAAAAACACAGCATCTATGGGACCGGACGGTGTCCCAGGCTGTGTCTTACACGAGCTCCAAGAAGAACTGAACCCTCACATTAAGTCACTGTTCAAACTTAGCCTTACTACAGGATATGTACCCAAAGAATGGTGTACAGCTACAGTGGTCCCACTCCACAAAGGTGGTGCCACAACGGACCCCGGAAACTATCGCCCCATAAGCCTGACTAGTCTGGTCTGTAAAGCTATGGAGCGTATTATCATGGAACTCATAAACAAAGACATTGGGAGCTTCCAGACACTGGACCCTACCCAATTCGGCTTTGTTAAGGGCAGATCTTGCCTCTTAAACCTTGTTGATTTCTTTGAAACAGTTACCAAAGTCATAGATGAGGGCAAGGTAGTCCACACAGCCTACCTGGACCTCGCAAAAGCCTTCGACACAATACCCCACTCGGGCATCATAAATAAGCTTACCAGCTTAAATATCAACCCCTATATCACAAGATGGGTTGCAAACTGGCTCAGAGATAGAACCCACATGGTCAGAATCACAGGTGCCATGTCCGAATCCAAACCAATTACAAGTAGCATCCCACAGGGCTCAGTTCTGGGACCTCTCTTGTTCGGTATATACTTCTCTGAGGTTCAGGCTAACATGGGGGGATTATGGCTGACAAAGTTTGCAGATGACTGCAAACTGGGGGCCATAATCGAATCTCCAGCTGACACAAGCATCCTCCAAAAGGGTCTCACAGAGACGGATGCCTGGTGCCAGAGCCACGGCCTCAAGCTAAATGCTAAAAAGTGCATAGTCATCCCCTTTGGGAAAAACAAGGTGCCCACAAATTACCACATAGGTGGTAATCCATTAAGTATGGAAGAAGTAATTAGAGATTTGGGGATCAACGTAGATAGTAATCTCTCCTTTGATAATCACGTTGCAAAGTGGTTAGAAAGACCTTCTATATAGCCCACCTTATCACGAAAGGGTTCGCATCTAGATCAAGAGAGGTCATTGTGCCCCTCTACTCATCACTCATCAGGCCCATAAGTGAATACAATGCCCCTTTTGGGATGTACCTTACCCGACACCTGCAGCAACTGGAGGGACCCCAAAAGGACCTCACCAAGAGGATCATGGGCTACAAACAGATGTCCTATGCAGCTCGACTAAAGAAACTCCAGCTCTACTCAGTTGCTTACCGCCTACTCAGAGGTAATCTATGCCTGACGTACAAAGCCATGTCAAACCCAGAATTAATGGACATGCTCCACCTCAAAAAATCCAAGTTCCTTAGAGCTACACGCTCCAGGGACCTAAACCTCAGCACAAAAATAAATAGGACATGCTGGAGGGACAAATTCATTTCCCAGAGGCTCCCCTCACTCTGGAATAGAATCCCAATTCATGTTAGACTAGCTCCTCGCTGACCCTCTTCAAGTGAAATCTGGACGCGTGGATGGGAAATCGCAAGTTCACCCCTGGGATCTCTTCTGTGTCCCTGCTAGACAGAGGCACAGTAAACTAATCTTAAAAGGGTACCTTCTGTGACCTTCTTTCAGAGGCACAGTAGGCTAATCTAATAGGGAGGCGGAAGCCAATTACACTCTGGCTAGGCTTATAAATGCCCTAGGGCAGATAGCCTAGTATCTACCTATGTACCTATGAACCACTTGCTTAATTTGCTTTTATGGAGATGTGTTGATGAATTCATGTTATGTCATATACCTTCTGCTATGAAAAGTTAACAGACTACTTCTGGCTAAAGGAACCTTACAACAAGTAAATGTTAAAGTATATCAATCCAATTGAGTCAGTAAGGCACCTGTCTGCTAGGAGATAATTATTGTCTTAGGACTGACAGGAAATTATGCACCTTGTGGTGCAGGGGCATGGCATCTGATCTAGCTGCCAGTTTGGTTTTGGAACAGGCTCAGGAGTGCAAGGAAGGGTTTCAGGAGAAAAAGGTTCTTCTGTTCAAAGTCATAGTGGTTGAAAGCACCTCCACATCACAGACCTATAAGCCTGAACTGGAAAGGGTTCAGAAGGTAAGAGACCCTTAAAATATACCCAATGATGGATAAATGAGACCAAAATATTTGGGATGAGATGATTTCTCAGTAAATACATAAAAAAAGACAGCACAGCTTACATCTGAATGGAAATTGACACACCCATGTATTTATTCATTTGTAGTCATTAAACCAAATGAAATCACCACATAGGGTGTTACCAGATGTGCATAGAAGGTAGGGATTGGTAGGATTACCAACCACACCAAGTGGTGAGAACATGAAACTGTTACAGATCAATTGAAATTATATTTCCTAATCAACAGTGATGACATGGGTGGAGGAGGGGTCATGCCATACCCACCAGCAGGCTCCAGGCTTTCCCAGTACCTGCCTGATTAGCAGGGGCCCACTAAACATTAGAGGCTACATTGCAAAAACAGGAGATAGAGGAAGGGGTAAAACTGGTGAAGTCCATCCTTCCACCTCTGAAGTTTAGCCTTTCAAGACTGACCTTTCTCTCACAAGCATTAGTACTGCGACCCCTGGTCACTGCCTTAATATGAAATCAGCTTGAGTCACCAATTAGCCAGTTATCATATGTGCACAGAAGGCAGCATACAAAGCATCCTCATTTTTTTTTACTTTGTTTACTAGGTTTGTCTGACTGCATTTAGAAAAAAATCTCCTTTTAGTGGAGGCCTGGGGAGAAAAGCTCCAACATATTAAAAAGATTTCAAACAGACATTCAGTAATATAAGTTAAGTAATATACAATAGCAATTACACATACAAATGCTAATTACACGATATTAATATGAAATAAAGGAAGCTATGACAGTTTAAATGACATTTAAGCATTTAGTAGATGTGGAACACTGAGCATTTGAAGAGGTACATTAATGGGTTTGTCAAATAGATGATGACTCTTATGATTAGCGATTAGAACCAAGAAAATGGAAGTAAGGGAAGGAACTTGGCAGGGTAAAAAATTAACATATTACTAGTTAAGAGGTGGGGTATTAAGCAGGTTCAAATACAATAAATTATATATATAGCTATCATAAGGTTTATATTAAAAGTATAGAAGTGGAGGTTGCAAGTAGTGTTGCAAAACTGTATATGACTGGGAGATGACAGCAAAATATCAATCATGCAAATACTGACTACTCAAAGTTGCAAGCAATTATCCTGAGACTACAGTCCCCAGTCAAAATGGATGTGTGTGGGTCATGCAATTCTTTCTTGTGGGTGCTAGGCCTCTGTACTGGTCCACTCAAACCAGCAGTCCCATTGCACAAACAGGAGGTAGCCATAACCAGCCTACATGAGGATGCAAAAATGTCCAAACCCATTTCACCCACCTAGCCACTCAAGAATTTAACCTTCCAACCCTGACCTTTTGCCACAGAGGGGGTAACTCTTCACCCCTTTCCTGAATCACATTGTGAGTGTTTCTGCTGTATCCAAACTTATAATTTAACTATACAGTTACCATCCCTGTTATGTCAGGAGGAACCAGTCCCCCATCTACGACTGAGGCCTTTTATTCATGATATTGAGGTGCTGCATCACCATCTCTTCACCATTCCTCAAAAGCTGTCTAACAAACCTGAGTCTGTACACTTCTCTCTCTATATGCACTTTAGGCAGCTGTCATTTGCTACCTTTGGCCAATGTTTGATCATACCATTTTAACCTGAGGGACACTTTGCATTCAACTATTCAAAAATGTTCACAATTTCAACCTTTATATATAACAAATACATTCATGAGCATTCTTGTGAAGCAGCCTACAGGCAGGCCATCAATATGTGTGACATAACCCTACATACACACATACATACACACACACACACACACACACACACATATATATATATATATATATATATATACACACACATACACACACACACACATATATATGTATATATATATATATATATATATGTGTGTGTGTGTGTGTGTGTGTGTATATATATATATATATATATATATATATATATGTATATGTGTGTACACATACACAGAGAGTGAGAGAGAGGCATAGATGGATACTTTTATACATACATATATGTAAAATCTCCCCCAGCACCATCTTACTTATGTGTTAATCCTAACCTTAACCTACTCGTTACATTACAAAAAAACCTTTCCCCTAACAGTACCACTACACAAGACAAAAGTTCACAGAGCACAAATGACACAAAATGTGCAGAACAGTGAATCTATCCCCTTACCAAACCTTACTTTAGCCCTAAACGGCAAACACTTGCATATTTACAACTGCCATAACACAGTCTTACACATCTTCACAATCACCACTTTTTCATTCTTACATTAATTTTCCTGCACACTCCTGTTTACCTACACTCTATGAAACTAAATTCAGCTTTATGTGATTCACTCAAATGAGTATTCATTCTTTTGTACATTCTCTCTTTTTTACACCCACAAAAACCTTTCTACCAAATGTATATTCTAAATCAAACAGGATGAAGCACAGCAGAATCCACAAAGAGTAGTTTATTTAGCGCTTTCGTCTTCTAAATAAAAACTTCTTCAGAATGAAATAATTACAAAAGCTGACCGTATATATACACATACTTCCCCTACTTAACATAATTAACAAATTACATCACTGACAATTAACTAAAAGGAATACAACTCTCAAAATACAAGTACCACGTAAATGAATACATGTAATACATGTAGTACATACTAACATATGCAATTATAAAATTCTTATAGATTTAGATTACAAAAATCATTAAATAACATATAAATATGATTACTTTAAAATTCTTTAAAAACTTTTGAAAATACTGTGTAAATGATGTGTTAACTAATGTATTTACATGTATCCTTCAGTTTTTAGTCTGAGGATAGAACTTATAGATAGACTGCTATTTAGACCGGGTTGTTGCATGGCATTGGTTCTCAATTGCCACTTTAATTCCCTGGATTCCAAATAGTCATTCAATGGTCCACCTCTATCACCCAATGTTACTTGTTCTAATACTGTAAACTTAAAACTATGTCCCTCATTATTTGTAACATGTACTGCCAGAACATTCTTCAAGTCATGTTTCTTAATGTCATAAAAGTGCTGATAAACTCTACTTCTAAGGGCATTGATGGTCTTCCCTATATAGAAACAGGGACACTGGGTGCAGAGGGCTAAATAAACAACTGCTTTACTACTACAGGAAAATTTATTTTTGTGAATATGTTTACCATAGTTAGGTATACGAATCTCAGTGCCTTCTATAATGTATTGACATTGGAGACAAAAACCACACTTAAACATGCCACCTACTTGGGGATAAATTTGCTGTGATCTTTCTAGCATGTTTTTAAATGTGGTGTCCTTCTTGTATACAATATTAGGCAATGTCCCCACTAAATCTAAGTAATCTTTACTAGTGGTAAACAAATTCCAGTTACGTTGAATTATTTGACTAATGCCCATAAACTGCTTATTATATTTAAAAATTGCTGATTTATTAAATACATTAGTCTCGGACCTGGACTCATCTTACTGTAAAACAACTACAAATGTATATTCTACCTTTTGAGTGCACCTGATATATATGAACCCCCTTTTCCTACTTTTTGCACATGAGGTCAGGTTATCACATCAACAGTGGCAATCATCTACATACATATCTATAGATATCTGTATATATATATATATATATATATATATATATATATATACATATTTATATCTGTCTAGCAATTTATATAAAACACGTTTGAGGGGAGTTAATGACAGCTGTTCCATTATGAAATTGTCATGTTTATGATCTCCCGGTCTTTGAGAAGCTTGATGGCCCAAACCTTACATTGGTATTTTAAGGGGTTTTATGGCCTTAGTCAATTTGATTTTAAAGCAACTTCTGTTTTGTTTCCCACTTTGGTTGACAAAACAGATGATTAGCAGTTGTGTGATATTGCACAATCCCTGTGGTTGGGGAATAGACCCTTTCACAATAGGGTTGTATAATCTTGAAGATAGTAAATATATTAAGAAGGGGATGTTTGTGAATTTTGCATGTTCTGGGAAGTAACTCTGGCACATGTACAGAAGTGTTTTGACTTTTCTGCTCAATGCTAGAAGCCTAAATTTCAAAATGCACTCACTTGAAGCACTCCTTAAAATGGAGAACATCGACATTTGTGCTGTAACAGAGACATGGTTCAAGGCAGTAGAAAGCACCCCTGCACTACCAGGCTATAACTCATTCCACACCTTTCAGCCCCAGGACTTGGACCGAAGCTCCAAAGGTGGTGGTGTTTCCATATTCATACAGGATGCACACTCCTCCAGACTGGTAGCCCAACATAATGCATCTGAGATACTTAAGGAGCAGCTAACATCGGGTAAGACAGCGATTCAGGTCGTAGCCTGCTATAGGTCCCCAACCATGTCCCAAGACTCACAATCCATGTTCCTTAAGCACCCTGGAGAATATTAGGGTCCAACCTAACACTCTCATACTGGTCGTCTTCAACTACCCCTCCATTAACTGGGAAAACTACTCATGTACCAATACACTTGCCTAATGCTTTCTGTAATTTATTAATTCCAATGCTCTGGACCAGCTCGTTCTTACCCCCACTAGAGGTAGCAACATCCTTGACCTGGTCATTACTAACATGGGCGACCGTTGCTCTACACCAATAGTCAACTCCTCCCTGGTTAGATCCGACTACAAACTAATCACCTTGGAAATCCCCCCACACACACACACAAAGGTAACCACCATGAAAAATCACCATGAAAAACTTCTAGAAGCTAACTTTGGGCTCCTAAAAACAGAGGTGGCTAACTTCACAGCACCCATGCAAATGGAGAATAGTTGCATGACCGCCGAATCATGCACCAATGCACTATACAAACACGTACACAAATGCATGGATCTCGCCATAGCCAATAGAACCAAGATGCTCTCCTCAAAAAAAAAGGAAGCCAATCTGGTGGTCCCCTGCCATAAACAAACTCTATAACAGAATATAGTTATATGATGTGGAATAAGATGAAGTCCCAAGACTGGAAAAACTCCCTTATCAGCCTCAACAAAAGGTTGAGATCCCTCATCAAATCCTCTAAAGCTAGCTATGAAAACAGAATTGCAGCAAATAGTAAAGACAATCACAAGGCCTTCTATAGTTATGTAAAGAATCTCCACGGCAATACCCAGATTTGCTCTGAGCTACTGCGTAATGGTACCTCCTACACTGAGCAACAGATATTGCCAATATACTGGCTGACAGATTCAGTGCTAACTTTACCCCTCTCCCTCCCAAGGAGCAATCACAATACCAGTAGATTGTCAGGCACCCAGTATTACTGCTGCACATGTTAAAACAGCACTGTCCAAGGCCAAGAATACAGCTTCTATGGGCCCTGACAATATCCCTGTCTGTGTTCTACATGAACTACACAGTGAACCGGCACCTCACCTGTGTGCCCTGTTCAGTCACAGCCTCACCTCAGGCTTTGTCCCTGCTGAATGGCACACTGTTACAGTCATCCCTCTCCACAAAGGAGAAGTGACTACAGACCACAGGAACTATCGTCCAATTAGCCTGACAAGTCTGATATGCAAAGCTATGGAACACATCATCATGGACCTAATAAACAAGGATATAGGGAATCTCAAAACTCTGGATCCTACACAGTTTGGTTTTGTGAAGGGTAGATGATGCCTGCTCAACTTGGTCGACTTTATTGAGTCAGTCACCAGAGCTGTGGATGAAGGCAAGGTGGTTCATACAGCCTATCTTTATCTGGCCAAGGCCTTTGATACCATTCCCCACTCAGGAATCATAGAAAAACTCACTAAGCTAGGCATCAACCCCTATATCACTAGGTGGGTTGCAAACTGTCTCACAGATAGAACCCATAGTGTGAAAGTAGCTGACTCTAAGTCAAACTGCCAACCAGTCACGAGTGGAGTCCCACAGGGTTCGGTCCTGGGTCATCTCCTGTTAGGTATCTACTTCTCTGAAGTCCAGGCCAACATGAAGGGACTCTGGCTGACAAAGTTTGCAGACGATTGCAAGTTGGGAGCTATTAACTCCCCAAGTGATGTTGACATCCTACAGAAAGGCTTCAATGACACCGACTGGTGTCAGAACCATGGCCTTAAGCTCAATGCCAAAACATGTGTCATCATCCCCCTTGGGAAAAACCTGGTTCCCTTGAATTACCACATTGATGGTAGTCCACTGAACACAGAAGGCATTACAAGAGATCTGGGAACACAGGTTGACAGCAACCTTTATTTTGACCACCACATTGCCACTGTAGTCAGAAGGTACTTCTGTGGCACATCTCATTACTAAGGGTTTTAGATGCAGGAAGAAAGAGGTCATTCTCTCCCTCTACTCTTCCCTCATTAGGCCAGTCATCGAGTACAATGCCCCATTTGGTATGTACCTCACTAGATACCTGCAACAACTGGTGAGGCTGCAAAAGTACCTCACAAAGAGGATCCTAGGCCTTAAACACTTGTCCTATATGGACAGACTCAAAAAACTCCAACTATTCTCTGTCTCATATCGCCTACTTAGAGGCGATCTCTGCTTGACTTACAAAGCCATGTCTGACCCAGCTTTGTTAGATATGCTACATCTAAAGAAATCCCAATCCCTCCTCATCACATGCTCCAGAGACCTCAACCTCATTACCACAATCAACAGAACAAGCTGGAGGGATAGGTTCATAACCCAGAGACTGCCCGTGCTATGGAATAGACTTCCCATACATGTCAAGCAGAGCACCTCACTGGCCCACTTCAACAGAAGTCTTGATGAGTGGATGGGAAATAGAAAATTCACCCCGGGGATCACTCCAGTGGCTCTACTCGACAGAGGCACTAGGAACTAAGGTCGGGTAGCACGATGCCAGGGTAATCCTATGGGCTAGGCTTATAAAGGCAACAGGGCCATTAGCCTACTACACACCCATGAATCTATGAACTTATGTTTCAGCATTACAGTTTCAGCTTTAGGTATGTTGACATAATGTTGAATCAAAGAATTCCACCACACACACACACACACACACACACACACACACACACAAACACACATGCATTATCCAAGTAGGAAGTTAGTGACCGACTGAATTCTTATTTTAAAGGGAACTTTTTTTTCTGTTCTTGATATTTATTTTTAGTATTATGCCATTTAACTAGTGTTAGCACCCCTAACCAGTGTGTCCTAGACAGAGAGGCATAGACATCCAAACAGAAATGGATCAGACTTTGCCTTATAGATAGAGACAGATTCTAAGAAATAAAATAAAGTGACAGGTCCTGAAGCCTGCCTGAGTAATTTATGTCTTCCAGCCCTATGATTTTTCTGCTGAGGAATCATATCTTTTTAGGCTGTTTCAAATGGCTTGTTCAAGGGCTGCAAAATACAGCCCTGTATTCAGTAATGGCTGGGGCCAGTGAGTTATGAAGTGCTGTAGTGATCTCCCTGGAATGACTAGATATACCTTGTAGAAT